>NW_008658985.1:0-3910 GCF_000695815.1 Acanthisitta chloris
TAAAATTATATAGCCCAACCTAGTAGCCAATAGCCAGTCTGAGCATCTAACAGGACACAGGACTGTGCATCTTACTGACTGTCACCAGTTGTCTCTTGTTCAACTCACCAGACTGAAAACAAAAAAGCCTCTGGTTGGAGGCAGCCACAGCTCTTTGGTGTTCAATGCAGCTCCCTGCCTAAAGTCTGGTATGTGTAATATACAGAGAGCACTGACGTGCTTTAAATCAAAATGTCCAAACAGCTTCTGGGTATTCCTTTAATGGAATCTCAGAGAATTTGTTGTGTGGGAAAGGGAAGTAGAGGGACACTGAAGGGGGGTGAGGGGTCATGCAAATTTTGATCCAATTTTCTTTAATAAAATGCTACAGACCTCAGAGAAGAAACTGAAATATATGAGGGAAAAGGGTTTTAAAGTGTGACTCCAAAACAACCTCTTCATGAACTTCCACAGGAAAGAAAGAAGGTTCCATAGTGGAGGGTATGGATTAATTATTTCTGTATTGCATTCTTCTCTTACTCATTTATGTAACTCTGCTTGCCTTGCTCATGCTCCTGATTTGCATCAGTGCACCTAAGTAGAACAAGCCATTGATATGACTTGCTACCCATTTTACCTCCTCACAACTCTGTTCCATATTGAATATAACTCTTAAATTTCTAGAATCTGCTTTAGCTCTGCTCTTGCTGAAATTAGAGGAAGAGTGTGTAGAATTAAGTCAACATTAAGTACCTTGGAAGTTCTCCCTTTTGGACTTACAGTTCAATGTTCTTTTTAACTCTAGAATGGAAGCTCAACTTATGTCCAATTATGTGTTTTTCTGGCCATTGCCAGAAATAGGATGCTGATGGTCTGGCTCATATGGCTGTATAATGTTCTTATATGTGCACATATACATACATCTATATGAAATAGTGAGCTGGTGTTTCATTTTACAAACTTCACTACTATCTATGTGCTGGTGACAAAGACATCAACACTGCTAACCATAGCTGTCTTCTTCCCTCTGATCTAGAATCTAAGCTTGTTTCTGAAATTCACCTTGGACAAAGACATATGCTTCTAAAACAGAGCTCTGAAATGTGCCATGTGCTAAGCTTCTGCAATGACCTGTTTAGTTGATCACAATGTAAAATAACCTGCCACACTGGGCATTGTCTTCCTCTTTCTTCACAAAATTTAATCCAGGTAATGGCTTAATCTTCTCTTTCTTTTCATATCATATATTACATGTCTGTGTCTTCTCTACCTACATCATCTATGACTGGTTAGAGTCCTCACACCTTGTGCTGTAACACAAATATTCTGGTCTTTGATGGAGACTAAGACCACCTTGTCTAACTCTTTTAAATCTCTCCAGCCTGTCATTTTGACTGAAACTCCCTGCACTAAGTATCTGTCCACTTATTTTTTCCTTCTTTAGCATTTGGGATATAACCTACTTACCTTAATTTACAAGACCCTTCAGACCTGTTCTACTTATTACCTCTCATTCACTGAAAGATGCTTCATTAAGATAACATCTTCCACCTCTGATCAGCCCAATATTCCAGCTTCCACCTTTGGTGTTTTACATCTCCAAAAAGGAACCTTTGTGCTTTCCCTGTGCTGCTGCCTAAATTTAAAAGGAGGTCTCCATTAGCGTCTTCTCTCCACCACAAATCCTTGCTCAAAACCCTTCTTTAACACAGTTCATATGGTCCCTACTATGAGGACTGACTGACTAGTATGTGGGGATGGCTTCTCCTCAGAGTGCCTGATGTGGCTCTGCTGTTTCCTTCTCCTCTTCCATCAAGCTTTTCCATCCTTTCTTTCTCCTTCCATACTGTGACTGTTTCATCTGTTGGCTTTGTGAGGCTTTCGCATATTTATATGCTGAGTTTGGACAGAACCTATGACAATGAAGAGTCTTAGACTAGACTCTGAGAACTCCTGTGACCTCCTGGAACACAAGTAAAGAATATGCATATAGAGGAAATCCATATGTTACTTTTGATTCTAGCAATTAGAAAAGATAATATTGTCTTAAATACTTTGAACAGGAACTAAAAGTCTGTACTCAGTTTTAGCTGACACAGCCCTCTTGTATGACCATTAGAGAGTCACTTAATCTCACTGTTTTTCAGCATCCCCCTCAAAAGTGATAAACATTCATTAATATTTCGTTATGGTTTGAAGTTATGAAGTAGTGCACTGACAAGTCATAGCAGTATTTAGATAAAAATGCCGGGAAAATTCTCGATTATCTGGATATGCAGTGGAGAAAACAAGCTTATTACAAGTAACAGTATCTACGATAGTTAATGTCTGTGCAGAAAGATGATGATGGTAAAAAATATCTTTCCAGTGTCTCAGCAGTATTTCCTTTGCAATCAAGAAATTAAAGTTGAGCTACAAACATTTTTCTTGCTTTGTGAATGACTATTCCTCCAAGGATCTCCTGAAATCTGAGATGTGCAGTGGCTCTAACATTCCTTTTCCCATACAGAATTAGTTTCGTAAGCAAGAAATAAAATTAAACCCAGGCATAGCAGTATTTTAAAAGGGAAAGGCAGTAGCCTTGAATTATCCATGTTGATTTGACAAAGCCAGTGATGCTGCAGATATAATACACGGCACTGCTGTCACATCACCAAGTGACATCTTTTTATCCAAAGTGAAAATGAAATGTCAAAGTGAAGGAGTTCTGCAAGTCTTCCTGTGCTGTTTGCATGACATATAAAACTCACTTTTGTGCAGTGGGGTGGGTGTTTATCAGAACTTTGCTTTAAATTAGAGGTCGTTCAGGTAGCAATGTCTAGTTAAGATTGCCTAACAATCTTCTTACCTAGGACCCCACTGTCAATTGCTTTTAATCTTGCCAAACATGAGTGACTTGGCTTGAAATTTTCAACACTTCTTATATTTTCTTCTGGTTTTGTTTCAGAGAAACTTTTTCCATTTAAACCTTTTGTTATGGATACAAGTGTTTCTCAGAGTGTTAGCAGAAGGACTACATCCATAACTGTTTTACAATTGCCTTCATGATATGCCTGTTCCTCCTTGGTTTGGAGAGGTTCTTGTAATTTACCAGGAGTGCTTTCCTGTAGTAGGGTCATTTTGCTACCCATACGGAATCTTCCACCAAATGAGGCAGAAACTTCTTGACTTATGACCAACATTCTCTGGAGATTTTGGCTTTCTTGACTTATGACCAACCATCACTGGAGATTTTGACTGCACTGAGAGATGGTTGCTACTAACAAGAGAGTGTGCAAACCATTGGCAAGGAGAGGCACACCCAGTATTGCTGAGCTTTCTTGTCAATCACTACCATAACCTGAAACTGGAATTTAAAAAAAAAAAAAACCACAACAAAAGACCCAACCAACCAACCAACCAACCAACCCCCCGCCCAACCAACTGACCAAACAAACAAACAAACAAACAAAAAAAAAAAAAAACCAACCAAAAAAACCTCCCAAAGACTACCCTGAACTGAGCAAACTTGATGGGGAGAAGAGCTGGTGGCTGCCTGGCCAAGATACCCAAAGATGTGTCACGTGGAAGAAAATAGGATTTGATCCTTAAGCTAAAGTAGGCATCATAATAGGTACTCACTGGCTTCTATGCTGAGATGTCTGTAAGAGCTATTCTTAGATTGTCTTAACTGTTACAAGCCCAAAGACTACCCTGAACTGAGCAAACTTGATGGGGAGAAGAGCTGGTGGCTGCCTGGCCAAGATACCCAAAGATGTGTCACGTGGAAGAAAATAGGATTTGATCCTTAAGCTAAAGTAGGCATCATAATAGGTACTCACTGGCTTCTATGCTGAGATGTCTGTAAGAGCTATTCTTAGATTGTCTTAACTGTTACAAGTTTAACCTTGCAATCTTAAACACTTTTAACACAGGTCTTGAAACGGTCACA
>NW_008658985.1:3938-15355 GCF_000695815.1 Acanthisitta chloris
TTCAGTCCAGTGTTTGCTCTGTGGACCTTCTGTAAACTTGTAAGCTAGCTGCAGACACAAAAAGACTGGAAAATTTCCTCAGCCCATAAAACTTCATCAGTATGAGATGAAAGCACATGTAAATGTGTGTACACACAAATATATATATAAATACAAAAAGGAATATATTGGAATGAATTTAGTTTGCTCATCTATTTCTCACAAACATTTCAAAAGATAAATTATACCAAGTCATAGTCAGAACACAGTCATAAAGACCAGTTACAAACAGTCCTAGGATTTATGGATAGATGGTGTTTGTTTGACACCACTGAGTAGTCTGCTTCCCTCACTTGTTCTCTTGAAATTCTGAACCTATTTGCCTGTAACTCTTACATGAGAAGGGCAGAGGGTATGAGGTTTTAGCTGGCTTTCTTCAGCTTATATCAGCCAGTTCTTACAAGTATGATTTGATAATTCTGCTTGCGTTACTCTGGGGTTCTGTCCTGAGATTGTCATTGCTTTTATTACAGGGCTGCCTGAGGTCCAAATGTGTTGCAGGTCATATAAGAAGAGAATAATGTCAAATGAAATTTACAGGTAAGGAACTGAGTCACTGAGAGGTAAAAGTGACTTAGCTTAGAAGAAAGGCTTTTCCATTAGAAAAGCCATGAGACAAACCAACTCCCAGTCCAGTATCTTAATTATGCAACCAGCCTTCCACTTGGTTAGATTTGACATTCAGCTGAAATCACTGGGAGAGTTTCAAGGGCATGAATGTACAAAAAATGGTGTGTATGAGATGAAGGAGAGGTGACATTGCAGTGAGGGTCTGTTACAGGCCACCCCACCAGGAAAACTGAGCAGATCAGACTCACTATAGGCAAGCAGGAGGAGCCTCACATTCATGTTCATGGGGAACTTCAACCACACCAATAACTGTTGGATGGGCACAGGACATCAGGACATAAACAATCCAAGAGGTTCCTGGAATGTGCTAATGTCAGTTTCCTTCTCCCACTGATAGATGAAACAATGAGGAGAGCTGCTATGCTGGACCTTGTTCTCACCAGGGGCTGATGAGGGATGTGAAGCTCCAGGGCAGCCTTGGCTGCACTGACCATGAGATGGTGGAGTTCAATACCCTTAAAGCAGAGCAGAGGGTATGCAGCAAGCTCACT
This sequence comes from Acanthisitta chloris, assembly GCF_000695815.1. Classification (NCBI taxonomy): domain Eukaryota; kingdom Metazoa; phylum Chordata; class Aves; order Passeriformes; family Acanthisittidae; genus Acanthisitta; species Acanthisitta chloris. The sequence continues at coordinate 5,099 of NW_008658985.1, forward strand.
TCCCTGGGCTTCAGGACAGCAAACTTTTGTCTCTTTGGAGATTTGCTTGACATGAGTCCCATGGGATAAAGCCTTGAAGGAAAGAGGAGATGATGAAAGCTGGTTGATATTCAAGGATCACCTCCTCTGAGCTCAAGAACAATGCATCCCAACAAAGAGAAAGTCAGGCAAAAATGCCAGGAGAAATTTGTGGATATACAAGAAGTTTCTGGACAAACTGACACAAAAAGGAAACCTGCAGAGGGTAGAAGCAAGGACAGGAAACCTGAGACGAGTACAGAGAAATTGTCTGAGCGCCCAGGGATCAGACTAGGAAAGCTAAAGCCCTGATAGAATTAAACATGACCAGGCACATCAGGGGCAACAAGCAAAGATTCTATAGGTACATCAGTGATAAAAGGAAGACTACGGAGAATGTGGGCTGTCTCCAGAAGCAAATGAGAGGCCTTGTTGTCTAGGATGTGGAGAAGGCTGAGGTACTTGAAGAGTTTTTTGCTTTGATTTTCACCAGCAGGTTCTCCAGCCATGCTACCCAAGTCACAGAAGGCAAAGGCAGGGACTGGGAGAATAAAGAACCACCTGCTGTAGGAGAATACCAGTATTAAGAACATCTAAGAAACTTGAAGGTGCACAAGTCCATGGGACCTGATGAAACACATCTGTGGGTCCTGAGGGAACTAGTGGACACATCATATTTGAGAAGTCATGTCAGTTTGGTGCAGTCCCCGACGAGTAGAAAAGGGGAAACAACCTCCCCATTTTTAAAAAGGGTAAAAAGGAAGACCCAGGGAACTACAGACTAGTCAGTCTCACCTTGAAACCTGAAAAGGTCATGGAGCAGGTCCTCCTGGAAGCTATGCTAAGACACATGAAATATAAGAAGGTGATTGGTGACAGCCAACATGCTGTCAAAGGCAAAGCATGCCTGACAAATTTCATGGCCTTCTATAGAAGGACTACAGTGTTGGTGGATGAGCTAAGAGCAACTGATGTCATCTACCTGGGCCTGTGCAAGCATTTGACACTATTCCACATGACATATTTGTCTCTAATTTGGAGGACGTGGATTTTACAGATTGAATACTCAGTGGATAAGAAACTGGCTGCATGGTTGCACTCAATATCTGGGTGCAGAGTAATAACAAATGATGTTCCTCGAGGCTCAGTGTTGATATTGGTGTTGTTTAACATCATTGTTCTTGATATGGACATTGGGATTGAGTGCATCCTCAAGCAAGTTTGTCAACAACATCAAGCTGTGTGCTGAAGTGGATATGTTGGAGGGAGAGGATGGATTCAGAGGGACCTTGACAGGCTTGAAAGGTGGGCCTGTGTGAACCACATGAAGTTCATCAAGACCAAGGGCATGTGGGTCAGGGCCACCTCAAGCACAAATACAGCCTGGGTGGAGAATGGATTGAGAGCAGCCTTGAAAAGGACATAGGGATGTTGGTTGATGAGAAGCTCAACATGTCCTGGCAATAAGTACTTGCAGCCCAGAAACCGTCTGTGTCCTGGGCTGCATCAAAAGCAGAGTGGGCAGCAGGTCAAGGGAGGGGATTCTGCCCCTCTACTCTGCTCTTGTGAGACCCTACCTGAAGTCTTGTGCCCAGGTCTGGAGCCCCCAGCATAAGAAGGATGGAGACCTGTTGGACTAGGTCACAGAAACGAGCCGAGGGACAGAATGCCTCTCCTACGAACTCAGTCTAGGAGAGCTGGGGTTGTTCAGCCTGGACAAGTGAAGGCTCTATGGAGACCTTAGAGCACCTTCCAGTACCTAAAGGGACTACAAGAGTGAAGGAGAGGGACGTTTTACAAGGGTATGTAGGGATAGCACAAGGAGTAATGACTTTCAACTGAAAGAGGGCAGGTTAAGATATTAGGAAGAAATTCTTTACTGTGAGGATGCTGAGGCACTGGCACAGGTTGCCCAGAGATGTTGTGGATGCCCCATGCCTGGAACTGTTCAAGGCCAGGCAGGATGGAGTTCTGAGCAACCTGGTCTAATGGAATGTTCATGGCAGAGTGATTGCAACTAGATGATCTTTAAGGTCTCTTCCAACCCAAACCTTTTTATGGTTATATAACCCTGTGAATCGTTTGTTTTGCACAACTAGGAAGTCATCATAGTCAGGACATTCTTCAGTCAAGGGGAGAGCAGGAAACAATCAGGCAGTTTCCAGGCTAGGTGCTTCATTAGGTCACCCTTGCCTTACATCTTGACTGTTGGCTGGATTGCTTTATGGTAGCTGTAGTTTACTATTGTCAGCTGTTCCCAAGGAAGATGATATTCTCTAAGAACAGAATGCTGAACATCAAGATCCCGGATTCATACTCATTATTTATATGTTCTCAAAGTCTGGTGGTCCAAGATAATTTTATGCAAAAATAAATCTTAACTAAGCTCATCTTCTTGGTGAAGTCCAATTTGCTCTAGCTCTGTTTATGCAAGATCCAGATGAATCTTATTAGAAATATTGGATTACAGTAGTCATGACAGATTAAAACAATTGCGGGAAAACATGGACCTATTTACACATTGGAATGTACAAAACTTCATTCTGACCATACCCACATTACTCCAGATCAGTAACACAGTGATTTCTGTTAGGGAAAAAAGTCAACATTTAACATATGGTGATATTTGACACTTCTTTTTTGGATGTTTTAGAGAAATGTTGGGTATGAAACTAAAAATTGTTGTATCGAACAACAAGATTTACTGAAATGCAAAGCCTTTAATAGCACAGCATAATACAGATTTAGAAATTAAGTTCTTTAACTCTTCAGAGATGGAAAAAAGTCTGCTTACAAGCTGTATTAAATTATTTCATCATCAGATGATCCTGTTCTGCATTTTATGGAAAGGTGGTGAAATCTCTTTGTATCCCACTGGGTAGCAATGCTTACTAAATGTTTTAGTCTTCATAGTGACCACTGAAAATTAAGCCAAGACCAATAATTTGTATTTGGCCACAATTCATTCTTTTTTGCCTGAATCTGAATTAGATATTAATAAGCCTAATTAATAAGTCTAATAAGCCATTTTACTTATCCTCTCATGACATGTCTTAACATATACAACAAAATATCACACATGCTTTGGTCAATGTTTATGGATGCCTCAAACAAGCTTTGGACCCCAAACCCTTCTTCTGCATGAATAAAACCATGGAAATACACTCCACCCTTACTAATTCAAAGACTCTTTAAGCCACTGTAGAAAGCATTTTTAATACCTGTTTCTAAAGGGTCTGTTTCTAAGTTACTGTTTTTGTCAGTCTTTGTGAAGTAAACTTCAGACTGTTTTAGGCAATATTCAAGAATTACTCAAAAGACAGTAACTGGTTACTCATGTACTTCCTTTAAACTGTGTGTGCTTCCTTTTTACCTTTTTCACCTCACATAGGCTTGTTTTTGGATGATGAAATAAATAAAATAAAGCAGTGGTACACAACATCTGAGAGATTAATTTGCATCTGAATTGCAAACATCTCATATACCCAAAAGAAGAGAATTGTACTTAGAATTGTTCTGTGAAAAGGAAAGATAGTGATCCAGAGATATTCAATAAGGTGTTATGGGATTTTTACACCATTTCTTATTCTTCTTGAGTATCTTTTTCCAAGAACGTAGCACCAGAGATAAACAGTGTGTTGATATAAGCATGTCTGTGTTATGCATATGCAGAGCTTTATTCCACTAATAGCTTGACAAACTTTGCTGAATATTCCATTTCTGTCTGGTCTCAACTTGTTGAAATTGCTTGTTAAATGAATTGCTCACAGCTATGCATGAAGATGTCAGAAACTTCTCCATAGAGAGCATGTGATGGAGGAATTTCAGCAGTAGTGATTCAGGCTTATCCAGCCATTCCCTGTGAGCACATCTCTAGAAGACCAGGTGAGATGTTCTGTGTCTTGTCACTGAGATGTGTTTTCATCCACTCCCTTGGTCAGCATCCAGAGCACAAGTCATTCAGCAACAGTGATCAACAGCCTGGGCATAGGTATTGAGTCTGAACACCTCCATGCCTTGATAAGCATGGGCTTACACCTGTCAGTCAGATAGATTTCAATCTGCAATTTTGGCTGCTCTGTGACTACGGTTTCAAAATATGACTTTTACCCTGTCCTTGACAATTTTGGGGTCTGACATAGTTGTGCAAAAAAACCCAACTCTGCTTAGGGCATTCAGGTTGCCTACTATGGAGACTGCAGGTTGCCTGCTATGGAGACTGCAGTTCACCCAGCTCAGCATACCTAGAGGAAAGGCTGTGTTCATTCCTGTTCATTCTCTCATTTCAGTTATCTATCACATAGCTGAGTTTAGAGAAAGAGTTTCCAAATCCTGTCTGGCTTGTAAAATTGTTTTCTCTTGGTGGAGGTGGATAGGAAACAAAACTCACTAGACTCAGCAGAATCAGTAAAAACATCACTAGATGCTCACTGAACGTTTGAAATATATGCAAACTCCTGCTGGGACTGAGGAAGTGTTGCCACTAACAACAGCCACCACTTAAAATGCCAGCACGTACAAAAGTTGATGTATTATGGCATCATGTTAAGGCAGTGGTTCCCATATTCAGGAGAAGAGAAACTTTGGAGTATTTCATTTACTCCTGGTAACTGCTGGATACCAGGAGGTCTCTCATGTTGTGTGTGCTGTGTACAGGGCTGTAGCTTTCAATGGATTCCCTTCCCAAAGCTCGATTAGGAAGGAGAACTCATCCTCATTGTTCACTGTCTGAGACGAGATAATGGGGGAAGGCAATGCTCCTCCCCTGCCATCTCCCCACAGACTTTGAACAGGTAACTACCTGGAAAAGTCTTTGAATCTCTTAGAGGGAATTCATGGGTCTCCTTTGTCAAGCTGAAAGAAGTGCGCCTGCTCTTGCCAATGCTGAGCTGTGTGACAGCATGCTACTAAATCTGCTTTTAGCTGCTTCAGAGGTATATGAAGCAAGGAAGAAAGCAGAGTACCAGTGGGTGAGCTTTTAATGGGGTGGGAGACAGGCTGCTGCTCTTTTCTCCATCATTCTGGAGACCATCACGAAAAATGTTGCTATTTCCTTCTCTCTCCTGAGGTTTTGCACTGTTACAGTACCTTCAGTCAAAACTGTCATTCTCCAGGTGTGCCATACTGAGTGATCCCTCAGGTTTGTGTACATCTTTGCAAGAAGGTGTGATACACAACACTTTCATCTCCGGTTTGGTGAGAAAAGAACAAAGACAGCAGTCCAACAGCCGAATATAAGTCTGCTGTGTTTTTTCACCCTTAGAAGTATTAGAAAAGAGTTAGAAATATGGTGATAGGCAGATAGTAGGAGTCACTAGGCATAGAATTGTTGGTTGCAATTTAGAACTTTGCCTAAAACAAAGCCATAATCCAGCCTCATGTTACCACTTGGTGTCCCATCATTTCTTTTACCTACAGTATCTGAACACATTGGTTTGGGGCCTCTAAAGCTGTCTTTTTTTAAGGTAACTAGTTAAATATTTACCTATCTTCTGTATCTGAGTATTTCAAAGAAATACATTCAAAACTCTTTCTTGCTACGTGTCATATTGATTATACTTTGTTCTGTTCTTACTGTTTTGGACAGTTAAATGGAAGTAGTTCTTGCTTCCTACTTGTTTTTACCTCGATACTTTGTAAAGACAGTACTGGGCCAGATTTACAGTAATTGGGCATTGAAAATCATTCCCAAGCTCTGCCACATTCAGCCTGGATATAAACCAAGACCAGAGAAGAGGATTTACCACTTTGTTGAACAGATGTGGAGAGTCGTAGATAAGAAAGTGTGGTGCCATCTTCTGTGCCACATAGCCATTTCTTGGCTGCAGGCATAACATGCCAGCTCAGGGATACACCACTCCACTGTACTGCCTTTTATTGGCTTTCAGTCCCCACCTGGACCTGATCTGTTTTTTTCAATGGCATCTTTGTTTTCCATCAGAACTGCTAATGACAACAGCCCTGTAACATGCCATTTCTGCTAGGGATCATTTTTTTTTCCCTCATTGTACAGCTCCTTGGAGATGTGGAGTCTTTTTAGAAATACTGGCTTTCTCCTCTCTTTAGGACTTTTACATTTAGTGGATAATGCTCTGTGGAGTGTGGTAGTCATAGAGACTCCTGGCTTTCCAAGATGTTGTTAATTGTGGCTACCATCTAAACAAGACATAGACCTTATACCTGATAGCCTCAAAAGGTTGATGTGTAGCTTATATTGAAGATAATATGCTTGGTTTCTGTGAGTCTTCTGTCACAACTGATAACTGCTCAGCATGGTTGTATCTGCTCTTCTGCTTTTTAAGCACCCATTCCCACCTAGGGGTATCAATTACTGACAGCGTGGAGTAGAGGAAAGAAATTGCTCAGCAGAATCATTGCATTCATGATGACAGAAAATAACTAAGTGGTAATAGAGCTTTGGCCAGATAATTTAACCCCAAGAAGAGAAACGGAGCCTTTTTATTGTTCTCAAGTAAAATTTTATGAAGCCTTTTGTACTGTAACTCTTTCTTTTCCATGTCATCAAGTGAAAGCAACATCACAGTGTGTGTATGTGAAAGCAGAATGTGATCCATGCTTTTTAATCTCTTACAGATTATTTGTTATGGATGGTCAAATGAGAACTGGTCATCACTTTCCCCAGCAGGATATCTTTAAAGAACTCATTCTAATTTTTGGTCTGTTTTTCACATTAGAAAAAGTAGGCCTCAAATACTTGTAAAAATGTGGATACCAACAAGAATTTGGCTGCTCTCTTCCGTGAGATGAAGACATGCTGAAGTCTAATAATCACAGTTATGGAAATTTATTTTTTAAATAAGAAAAAAAGAAAATCAATGAATACAAACATCCATATCCTTTTACTAATCCTACACTTAATCTGACTAAGCGCTGCTGATTTTGCATGTGAGAGAAGATGTGTCTTTGACAGGGAGTTTGAGAAAGCGACAATTTAACTGGCAATTCCCCTGTTGCTACAGAGATCAAAGGCACACCAAAGCTGCTAACCTGGAATATGAAGTGTGCTAAGAAAGTGTGAAAAGAAGCAACAGATACTTCAGGAAAACAGCTACTTTACAGTATTGCTGCAGGAACTGAATTTGCTCACTTGGTTTTGGCATAGCTCCCTGTATCTGAGTCACTGATATTTTCCTAGCTGCCCTTATGGTATTTGTCACACTTACTCCTAAGGACCAGTGTGGATAATAGTGCCCCAGTAATGGATGTCTTGCATGCCCAGTGTTTGTCATATAATCTCTAGTTCTCCCATACAGTATGGCTCAGTCATTCTGCTTTGACAGTGTACATGGGGCTTAAAAGAGAGTGCCCATGCAATATCCTTGCTCCCTCAGCCTGCTGATGAACAGCTGGACCAACTCCCTGAAACTGCACTTGTAGTGGGCCACATGTCCTATTGCTGTAAATGGTAGAGTAAAATGAACTTACATGGATCTGATAATCTTGCCTTTAATTGAGCACTCTGAGTGTGTCTCTCTGTTGTAGAAGAAATATTTGCTCTACGCTGGCAAGGCAGAACTGCAGAAAGAGGAAGTGAGTCTGTTCTCCTTATTTAAATGTTTCTCCTTTCTTGAAATCATTAGCTGGTTAGATCTTCACTTCATTATTCATCAAGCTTTGGTGAGCTGCCTACACGAAGAGCAGTAAGCCAGTCAGGGTTTTCAGAATTGTGGCTTTACCTTGGCGATTCAAACCCAAGAAAACATTTCCACTGATCTCTAACTAAGGGCAGGCTTGAAATTTTCAGGGCTTTGAAGCGTGTTTTGTTCTATCCATCAGAAGCTCATCTGAAGATGAGCTGGACTCCATGTAGCCATTGCTCTTTGCCTAGGACTCCTCCTGCCACCACTGAATTTGGATTTGCCCATGGAGAGAATTCAGGCCTTCCCTGAAAAACAAAGGGTAGACAAGAAAACAAATCTGATGGGAAGTACAGGATGTTCTTTCTTCTGTGAACAACTTAAATTTTTATTGTGCTTTTTCAAAGAGAAACCAGCTCTACTTTGCAATGAATCAATGAAGATTTAGTAATATGAACAAATGAACTTTGAATTGTGCTATTGAGTCTTTCAAACTGCACTATCAGGAACTGTATTGTCTGCATCTCTTTAAAAGTGCAATTTGTTCCTAAGCCACAAATACTCTAAATCGTCAGCCATTTTGTGAAAATCAATGAGAATCATGCAGACAGATCTCAGAGTATCACTTCAACCATAAATTATGCACCTCATGAATCCTATCCCCTGGTCACAGTAGATAACAGAAGACCATAGAAGTGCAGTATCCTTGTTGCTTTTATTTCCATTCCATATGCTACTCCAGAGGTGTTGATCTGGAGTGAAACATCATCTATAAACCTCTTGGCTCTGGAAAACAGGCAACATTCTTAGTGATGTAGTTGAAAAAGTGCTTTCAGATAAATTATATACCGCATACAATTGAGTATATAATTTGTCTTTCAAGTGTTCTGTCAGTTTTTCCATTGAGAAAACTTAGGTTTTCCAAAGCTGATGTTCTCTCCTGTGAGCTCTGTTCTTTTCCCAACTGTGGTCCATAATGTTTCTTGCAGGCATAAGAAGGTGATTAATCAGTTTAACTTGACAAATCTTAAGACAAGTCCTCAGACTGCTAACCTCACAAAAATTCCAGCAGACTCCCAACAGTATCTTGATATAATCTTAGTAATATGGAGTGTAATCCTCCAGTTCTTGCAGGTCATTGGCAGCTCTACTTGAACTGGAGGTATGCATGGTATGCATATGTCCCCATGAAAAGTTATAAAAACCAAAATTGATTCCAAAACTTGTGCATAAATTCATTTTCAGCTGAAGAAAGAAAAAAAAATCCTTCATATTTTAGTGCTGAAGAGGATCAGAGGACACTGGATTAAAACCCATGATTTTTTTCTTGCTGAATTCCTTCAAAAATATCTTTTATCAGCGCTTTCCTTTCTCTATGCACTAGTTTTATTGGATTCATTACTGCCTTGCTCTGAAGGTCACCTAAACAATTACATGTACCTTAATGAATATGCATCCATCTGTGTGACAAGTTGTCCTATTTATGCTTGTCCATCACATGGTAAGGAACCTCCAGATGGCATGTGATAGCTGTTTGCTCTCATGATACATCTGTGCCCAGCCATAAGATTCCCAGTCCTTCTCTGTGCTTGTCCTGTCATTTGACATACCCTTCTCTTATGACTGGAGACCAGCTTTTTGGTCATGTTATGCTGCAGATGAAGACACACAGTAAAAGATGATGTCGTCCCTCTGCAGAAGCCTATGAGACCTGCACAGCCAATGAGAAAGTTGGCTCAACATCTGTCAGTGCAGAATGAAACTAATGAGCTCTTTGAGCATAGTTGCCTCCTTCCCTCCTTGGAGACATTGATAGGTCTCGATCATGGGGACATGGAAGAAGCTCAGACATCCCCTGTATTTTTCTGTCACTGTAGCAGTTGAACAGGGAGTAGACAGAAACATGAGCACCATGAACCTGAAGCAGAAAAGCCAAATCAAAGAGCTTTGCTGTTAGGAAAGGTGATAAATTACTGCTGAATTGAGGTGATTGATGTCCTCAAGGAGCAAATGGAAAGAGGTCTACCTGAACCATAGTGTGTGTCTATGGATGCAGTAGTGTGGAGTAGAACGCCCATGACTGGGTGACAGTGTGAGTGACAGTGGATGAGAAGCTCACCATACACTGCATTCGAAAGCCAATGGAATCCTGGGCTGCATCCAAAGGAGTGTGGCCAGCAGCTCAACAAAAGAGGTAATTCTTCCCCTCTGCTTTGGTGAGACCCTACTTGGAATACTGCATGCAGTTCTGATGTCCTCAACATAAGAAGGACATGGAACTATTGGAGCCAGAGGAGGCCACGAAGTTGATAAGAGGGCTGGAACACCTTCAGTATGAAGCCAGGCCAAGGAATTTGAGGCTGTTTAGCCTGGAGAAGAGAAGCCTGTGTGGAGACCTCAGAACAACTTTTCACTATCTGAAGGGCCTACCAGGGATCCGGAGAGGAACTCAGTGTTAGGAACTGCAGTGACAGGACAAGGGGTAATGGGTTCAAACTCAAGGAGGGGACGTTTAGGTTAGATATTAGAAAGGTTTTTTAGTGTGAGAGTGGTGAGACACTGGCACAGGTTGCTCAGGGACATAATGGCTACCCCAACCCCAGTGGTGTTCAAGGCCAGACTGGGTGAAGCCTTGAGCAAC
>NW_008658986.1:0-16687 GCF_000695815.1 Acanthisitta chloris
GCGAAGATGGAGCATTCCCTTCGCGGCACCCGGACTACAGCTCCCAGAGAGCACGGGCGGGAGACAGCCTGCAGCCGGGGCACGAGCAGCCCATACCACCGAGATGTGAGCTGTGTGTGCTGGTGGTGCCCTGGAAACCAATCCTGTCTCTACCCTCACATTCTCCCTCCCACTCTCTTTTCAGTTCTGGGCATGTGTGCCATAGTCTTTGTCTTCTCTTCTTGGACTTACTCCCTATTCTATGCTATTTAGTAAAGAATCAGCAGTGAAATGCCAGTGGTTTAAAGTTTTGTCTTTTGCTTTTAAAGCCTGCATTCAGACCCAGTTCAGGGAATTGGGACTTGCTGAGCAACCTCAGTCTTTACCCATGTCATTGCTCATCACAAAAGACAACATTTAAGCAAGGGTCTGGAAACTTTCTGTAGTGAAATGGAGCAGAAGGTTTGCAGGAGCTGAGTGTGCCCAAGAACACAGAGGGGCTACTGGCACAAACTGCTAATGGTGGGCAAGGTGGTTTTATCTTTTATTTCCCAGTTGAATTTCTTACAGTAGCACCCCCAGCCTCCTGCCTTCCTTGGATTCTGTCCAGAATAAAATTGTTTGTTGAGCAAGCACTGTGTTTGCTGGCACTCAGCCTGCTGGGGCACTGGCTGGAGCTGGGAGAGACTGACATCCCACCTACCCCTCCATTCATTGCTCTGCAAGCCCCTTTTGGGGGAAGAGGATCATCTCTCCCAAAAACTTGCAGTTCCAGTTTACCATCACTCGAGTCCAGAGGACAGCTGGATGTGGGCCCACCCTCAAGTCAGTAGAGGGCACAATTGAAATCCCTACACAGCAGATCTTCATGCAATATGGTTTGTTGGAGATGACGGGCAATTCTCACCATCCCACATGCCTTCCCTTTGGCATTTCCAAGCTGGTGGCTAATAGCAGTCTGGCTGTGGGACAAAGCTGTGAAAGGATCTGAGGGAATCTGGGCCTTTTCTTCCTCTTGCCAGTCCCCTCTACTTGTTTTGGTTACCTTTCTGTGTGATCCTCTCCTGCTCTGATGGCAAAACATCCCCATTTCCCAAACACTGGCCTCTAGAGAGAAACATCAGGCCAACTATCAGGTGTGAAATACATTTTAATTGAGATTAGGGATCTGTAGTTTGTCTGTTGCTCAACTGAGCATGGGCTGTCCAGAAGGTGAAGCAGACATCATGGGCAGAGGAGAGGGTGAAGGAGTGCAAGAGGGAAGGGAACAGAGAAAAAGGTCACGAGAAGCAAATGAGAGCATGGGTTTGTTTACGGATGTGTTTTAATATATCGCCCCGCAGTACTATGTGCTGATCCATAGACTGACAGCACACACACACACATGCACACCCAGTGTGGGACAGCAGTGCACTTCAACACTAAGCTGCCAGCAAGCACAGCCCAACACAGCACAGCACTCAGAGTGGAGGCAAGGGACACTTGGGGTCCCACCAGGGCTCGGTGCGGACACACGCCTGGGGCACAAGGACGCCGTAGGCCAGTACGCATACACCTACACACATGCACAATGAGAGCGAGCCACTGGCAACACTCGTCCAGACACAGCTACAGGTGCAACACTTCCAAACACACCAGCCGAGGCACAGATGTTCACCGCGCATGCTTCGGCACACAAGGGGAACACACCGGGCACCATGCTCCCGTAGTCTAACACGTGAACAGAGTGGCTCAGACACTGCCCCGCACAAAAAACAAGAGACACACAATGCCTAGATCCAGAAATGCTTATGACCCCAAAGCAAGGGACAGGGTGTAAGCCTCTCTCTCATCCTTCACCTGGGTACATCTAGCCAGGGACACCTTAACTCAAGGGGGTTTGAGGTGAGAGGAAACTGGGTAACAGAGTGAGGAGAAAGAGAAAAAAAGGGAGCAGTGGAGGGAAGGAGGGATCAGAGTCTGTGAGGTGGGAAAGAGCAGCAGGGTGACTGTGCCCTGGGGACAATGTTCAAAGAACACTTGGGTTGCGAAAGTTGTGTCCAGCGAAGCGTGCTTCATCACCAAGTTCTTCCTCAATCCTGCAGGAGAGAGAGATAGCACACGTCAGGCCCTTGTGGTGAGGGAACATTGAAGGCACCAGGCCGCCAGAGGGGCGGTGCTTCAGGAGGAAACTGACATGGGCCAGAGGAGCTCAGCTCCTGCCAGCTGCCATGCCTGGGGGTTTGTACCCCCATGCTCCAGAGGCCTCCCTGGGATCCTACTGTCATCTCTGTGCCTTATCTTCCTAATACTTCACCCACAAACCCCATCTACCCTTGGGCTTTCAGGTTCTCCCACCCCAATTCATAACTCCCCTGTTCTCTATTCCACATTCCCACCCCTGGAGCCCCTTACCTCATGAGCTGGTTGTATTTAGCCAGGCGTTCAGACCTGCAGGGAGCACCCGTCTTTATCTGTAAAATATTCCCCAAAACAAACACCATAAGACACTGTTATGACTTGCACCGGTTTCTTCAGGCAGGGCAGGGCATTGTGTCTTCTCAGCCCTTCAATTTCCTCCAGGCCTGTGCATGGCCTGGGTTTCACCTACCTGCCCAGTGCACAGTCCTACAACCAGATCAGCAATGAAGGTGTCTTCAGTCTCCCCAGATCGGTGGCTCACCATCACACCCCAGCCATTCTCCTGGGCTAACTTGCAGCTGTGGGAATCAAGAAATGCAGTCAGTAGCTCCCACCACCGCCCTCACAGGGATGAGATTGAGGCACCCTCTGCTTCCATTCTCAGCATCCTACACTTTGGTAGAGACACAAATCTATTCAGCCAGTGGATAGCATGACACCCTGCTGTGGTTCATCAGCAACCCTTTCACAGGACCACAAAGGCAGCAGGCTGGACTTACGCTTGGATGGCCTCTGTGACGGATCCAATCTGGTTGACTTTGAGCAGGAGGCAGTTGCAGGCTTTCTCTTCAACAGCTCGCTCAATGCGCTTGGGGTTTGTCACTGTCAGGTCATCTCCCACTATCTGAATTCCCACATTGGCTGTGAACTTAGACCAGTTCTCCCAGTCATCTTGGTCAAACGGATCCTCGATGGAGACCACTGCAAGGTCACCAGAAGGGACATAAGTCAAAGCTGCCTCCCTTCCCACCCCAAAACCACCGATGGTTTGCACCTGTTAAGCATGCAGCACCAATGCTGATTCCCTACTGCCAAGCACTGCAGCTCACCTGGATAATCACGTACAAAGCTTTGGTAGAGGTCGCCCAGCTCATCTCCAGAAATGTAGCGGCTTGGGTCATCTGGGGACTTGAAGTCCAGGTCATATTTGCCATCACGGTAGAACTCAGAGGCTGCCACATCCATACCGATGACAATCTTGTCCGTGTAGCCTGCCTTGTCAATAGCTTCCTTGAGGAGCTCCAGAGCTGAGAGGAGGAGAGTTGCAGTCAGGAGAGTCAGCCCATGCAGAAAGCTCTGCCTTCTGGTAGGAACCTCCCCTGGGAGGGTCCCTAGACCCACAGAGAGTCTGGTGGTGTAATGGGAGAGGTAGAAGGGGGCCCAGAACACAACCAAAACGTGCCAAGAAGCTGTGGAGGCTGTGTCCAAAGGGACAAGGAGGAATTAAAATACAATCCCACAGCTCAAAGACAAGTTTAGGGAAGGCCTTGTAAGTGTGCATATGCATGAAAGGTTTGTATAGAGAGGCTGTGACAGATCAAGGCCACCCCCACGGAGAAACCATTATCTAACACAGGAGGTCAAAGACACTGAGGCATCATCTTTTGAACCAGTCTTTGGGAAATGCTGTGTGCTGGGTATAGAAAGCCACAGCATTGCAAGCAGGGCTACCCCGTCTCTGTAGGACTCTCACCTTCACTATTTTCCAGGATGTTGGGGGCAAAGCCCCCCTCATCACCCACATTGGTGGCATCTTTGCCATACTTGTCCTTGATGACACTTTTCAGGTTGTGATAGACTTCAGCCCCAATGCGCATGGCATCACGGAAGCTTTCAGCTCCCACAGGCAGGATCATGAACTCCTGCATGGCCAGTTTGTTGCCTGCATGGGACCCTCCATTGATCACGTTGAAAGCCTGGAAGAGTCCATGAGAGAGGCAGAGCTGATACCACTCTGAGGAGGGTCTCAGATGAGTCACCATGCCCATTCATGTCACATCACACAGGGTAACATAACACATCAGCTACAACACATCAGACCAAAGGCACATAAGTCTGGGGTCTTCCTTCCAGTAACTGCTCAAAGCACATGGTTGGAGAGGACTTTCCCACCTGTTTTCCTCTCAGAGATCTCCCAAGCTATGTTTATTTATTTGTGCTGTGTTTATCTGTATGGGTTTATCAGCAATGCCATGTCAATTTCTCTTCCAGGACCTTTCTCCTTGACCCTGAGGAAATGTTACCATCCACCACACCCTTTGTGAGTGAGTTTCACATTGCAGGTTCCCCTGGTGTGAAGACCCATGGACCATTGTTTTGAACTGCGCCCCAGAGGGTTTGCATGATGCCCTCTGGTTCTTGTGCTAAGAGAGAGATCCTCAGTCAAGCTCCCACCCCTCTGCCATATCCTCCTCAGGCTCCTTTTTTCCATTTGAAACTTGACAAATCTCAGGCCTTGGTTTGCTTCCCTGACAAGTGCAGTGCACTCAGATGGTGTTTCAGTTCTATATCCCTTCCTTATCTGCCTCCCAACACATCTTTGAAGTTTCTTTTGGAAACACCACTCTTTTGGAGTTTCTGAAGATGAGTGTCAAGGACAGAGGAGTCTTACTGGCACAGGAAGGATGAGGTCAGAGTTGCCAGCCAGGTCAGCAATGTGTCGATACAGAGGGACATCTTTCTCTGCAGCTCCCGCCTTGCACACAGCCAGCGAGACTCCCAGGATAGCATTGGCACCAAATTTGGCTGTGGGCAAAACCGAGGAGGTGTTAGGCTTCTCAGATGGCCAACATCCTGCCCAGCAGGTGCCCTTGCCAGCCTAGCCTTGAGCTCACCACAGCTCTGTCAGCACCCCCTACCCCAGCCCAGCAGCCTACCATGCTCTCTACTTCCCAGGCCAGAAAAAGAGGAATGAATTACATTTGTTCTCCGTGCCATCCATCTCAAGCATCAGATTGTCTATCTTCTCTTGATCCATGACAGAGAGGCCCTGCAAGAAAGAAACAGCTCCTGAGAAGGGGAGGCTTACAAGAGCTGTTGGCTCTGGTGTGCAGGAAAGGAGGCGCTGATGGAGAAGCTGGGGGTACAGGGACCTTTTCAGCTTGTGGGGGAACATAAACACACAAAGCTCTGGAAACTGGTGCCTTGGTATATAGTCAGGTTAGGTAACCATGATGATGTTGCTGCAGTGCAGTGTAGATGTACCCACGCTGGAGAGGGTGTCAGCTGCAGCCCAGGCAAGGCCGCGCATTGCTGGGGACACAGGACTCCCTCCGGGATTTACTCAGCCTTTTGGCAGCTTCCAGGGAGCTTTGTGGTGCTGTGGCTACACAGAAGCTAGGCAGAACAACAGTACATGCTCAACCTCAAGCAAGCGAATGCCGACTGGATGGAGCCATCCCTGTGAGTGTGGTGGAGAGCCGGATTAGAGCCAACAGAGGCATGACTCTACCAGGCTGAGTATTTTTCTGAGCTGGACTCTCAGCCAGACCCTGCCACGTGCTACATGGTGTGTAATGTGGCTTCAGCTCAGCTTTCTACAGGGCAGGCTCCAGGTCTTCAGGCATAAACAGGTTGGAGATTGACACCACTGCTCCACAAGGCTGTGCCAGACCCTGCACCATATGGCCATGGCTCATCACACCGTGAATGCTGGGTGGGATGGACGGCTGTGAGGCCACAGACGTGTGGATGAGATTTAGTGCTTGAGGTGAGGCGTAGCACAGCTGAAAGAGGGATTGAGCTCTACAGGGAGCACTGAAGGGACTAGTTAGGCAGTACAGATGCTGCAGTGGACCAGGTAGCATTAAATCCTTTCCTCCTAGAGAAAAGATCGCTGTGGACACATACAGGCATAGAGGGCAGGAGGGGTGTGCCCAGGTTCACAGAGAGCATCACTATGTCTGTTAACTCGGTGAGATGAAGAGAGGCAGAAACAGAGATCAGGGGACAGAGACGGACTGGAGTAAGCATTGGACAAGGGAGAACAAAGTGAAATCTTACAGAGCCCACGAGAGCTGGGGCGACAGTGCTGTTGATATGATCCACGGCCTGCAGGACCCCTAAAGAAGGGAAGAGACAGAGAAAGAAAGAGAGAAAGAGAGAGAGGGTGAGGCAAAGAAGAGAGTGGAAAGAGGAAGGGAGAGGACCGACAGAGAGACTGAGAGAGGGAGACAGTGAGGGAAGATCGAGGCCTGATCTTTCACTTTATGCTAGGTCTGTGCCTCTGTGGCCTCCCAGAGGGTAGTGGGACACATCCATATCACACCAGCAGATGAATGTTACCCTCCGGCAGAGCCCCACGCACAGGCAGCCCCAGGGACAGGGTGTGGAGCAGGCATCTCCCCACCTTTTCCAAGGAAACGTGACTTGTCATTGTCTCTCAGCTCCAACGCTTCGTAGATACCAGTGGATGCACCGCTGGGGACCGCTGCTCGAAACATGCCTGGGAAACAGTAAAACAGGAGTGTGAGATGAGCAGAGGGTGACGAGGGAAAACCCTCATGCACCTACTTCTGCCTTGCTTTCATGGGAAAACGATGTAGCAGCTGCTTGTGCAAATGGATGGCCCTGCTGGCTGGCCACTCCAGGTGGAGCACCTCTCGGAGGTGGAACACCTCGGAGGCAGAAATAAATGCATCCAGGGCTTCCAGGCTGAGAAACCTGGATCTCAGGCACTCAGAGGTCCACACTGATCCCAGAGCTGGATGATGTGTGTCATTCTGGTTCCTCAGCCCTCCTCCTGGTTCCAGAGGCAGCCTGACCCAGAGCCGCCAGCAGCTTCCTCCCCTCAGACTGGGGCTGTGTTTCTGCCTCACTGAAGAAGGAAGAGAATGGTCAGAAGTCTGTTCTGACCCCTCACTGCTCCTCACCCCTAGTTTTGGGCACAGCACAGATGCAGCTCTTCCAGTCGACACACATGTGCATGGACATGCCTGCACAGATATCTCAGGGACAGGCCTTTACCCTCACCAGCAGTATGGCCATGACTGCGCTACCAAACTTGTACTGTGTCCTAGGACTAAAAGCATAGCTGTAGGAGGGCATCACGAGGACATGATGAGAAGGTGCATATATTTATGTTAAGAAAACCTTCCATCCCTGTTACTAGCAGGCACATGGCTCAAGTCACGTACATGGCAGCCAGCTGTCTTGTCATGATTTGCCCAGCATGTGTGCAGAGTTGCTGAGCACAAGCAAAGCCACAAGCAGAATTTTGGTCTCTGCCTCTTCCACTGGCTTGTTGTCTGCTGGGGGGTTCATTGGTGAAGATCCTCTGTGCTCTCAGCAGAGCATGACAGGCTGCTGCACAGCACCAGCACTGCTGGGGTGGGCAGGACTTTCCCTCCATCTCTCATCCTCACCCGCATACCTTTGTGTGTGTACAGGTCCACCTCAACGGTGGGGTTCCCACGGGAGTCCAGGATCTCACGGGCATAGATCCTCTCGACTGCCATGATGAGTCTATGGAGAGGAAAGGACAGGACATCTTCAGCTATGAGAGGTCCCAGGACTTGGTGCTCACCCTTCAATGTCTATAAGAGACACTGGCAGAGAGAAGGGAGCTCAAGGAAAAGTGACTTTATGAGTCACAGCTAAAACTATTGGCCCCAGAAAATTTAGAAATTCACCCAGACTATGGAAATCTACCCACATTTTGTCCAGGAACTCGTTATGTATTCGAATTTACTCAGTCCCTTTGCTGCAGATGACAAACTGGGAGTGCCCTTTCCCTTTCTCCCCATGTCACGGCAGAGCGCCTGACATGCCTGGATGGCAGAGATGGGGAGGGAGGGTGCCACAGCATCCAGGGGCAGCAGAGAGGGAGGGATCAGCTGGCGCAGCTGGGAGGTGCCCCTGGCTTTGGCGTCAAGGACGGGACACCAGCTCTCGGCATCTCCTGTCCCCTTGCTGGGAGGCAAGGACAGTCCCTGCCAGGGCCAGGCAGCAAGTGGCTGCTGTGCCCCCGCACAGCACGCAGGGCAGGGGGCAGGCAGCCCATGGGGACACCCAGCCCCTGGTAGAAGGAGCTGCCCCTGCCTGGCTCTCACAGACCCCCAGCCATGCTCCCCCTTGCTGAGCACTTGGCTCAGCCTTCCTGTGCCCCTGAGAGCCTCTGGGTCAGGCTGTGCCGAGACAGCAGGAGCGTGGAGACATCTTGCTGAAGGCCATGGTGCCTCAGATGTAGGAGAGAGGGCTCTGAAGGGAGGGGGAACCTGGCTCAGCTGCCAACCCGTCACTTCACTTCTGCAATGGGGAAGCAGATGAGACTGGGAAGTATCTCTGTCAGATGAGGAGGGTGAGGAAACCTGGCGTTTTGGGGCACCTGGTTAAGCCTGAAGTAGAAAACAGGCTGGTGGGTGATGATGGCTGTTTGGAAAAAGCTTCTCTCGTTGCAGTTTGCTCCCTAGGGGGTCCAAACCAGCTCATTCCTCCCATCCCATCTTCTCATTCTCATCATTCTCATTCCCCCAGCTGTGAGGCTGTGTGATGCCAGGGTGATGCAGCAAGGTGCTTGTCCCCCCACGCCTCCAGCCCTGCCAGGTTTTCCTCCCTCAGCTCCTACGGATGATGATTCACTCAATCCTGAGCAGGGCTGGCAGAGGCTGGAGTAACAACGGGACCCCAGCCAGAGCCTCCCTGTGGTGTGTGTGAGCAGGGAGGGTATGGCCAACACAAGGGCTCAGCACAGAGTGGGGAGTGTGCAGGGACAGGGAGGATATGCTGCTAACAGCACCTCACAGTGCTGAGGGGAGGTAAGAAGGAGCCTGGGGAAAGCCAGAATCAGAGCTCAACCCCACTGCCCTGGGCGGGTGGGAATCACAGGGGCATGAGGAAATCATAATGCTGCTGTGAAGTTTCAGCCAGAGCTTCCCGTAGTAGGGAGTTTCAATCAGCAACTCCATGGTTCTCTGGAGCCTGTGCAGGGCCCTCCACCATGTCCATCTGGGCTGGGATCCCCCATCAGCCGCTTTGGCAGTGCTCCTCATGCCATCTGGCACACGCCACAGGAACTTCCTCCAGAGCCAATGCCCACACAGCTGCAAGCTTCCTTTGCAGCAGTGTCCTGGCCATACCCCAACAGCCTCCACAGGGTAGAAAGGGTCAGGACTCCATGAAAGTGATCTTTGACAGCAACACCCGTGGCAGATGTTGTGCTTCTCTGCTTATGTGGTCACGTTGCCCGCGGTCATATCCCTCTGGCCACATCCACCTGCCCCTGTCGTAGCCAGCTCTGAGGAAGCCAGATGAGAAGCCCAAATCCAGCCTTGCCTGCCCCTCCCCATCACTCACATGACCTCTTCTCCCCTCTAGTCCTTTAAACCCTTTTCTCTTGTGGTGCTGCCCCATGTCCCCCTGCGTTTGCCCTCCTTTGGACAGCACAAAGAACCACCCTGAAATCCCTGGCATCAGCTGCACTGTCCTGAAAGCAGGTCAGAAGCGGATAAGCTGGGATAAGCGATTGGGATGGAGCCATAGCAGGGAGGCCATAAACCACAGTCAGGGAGAGGGAAGATCGAGGCTGGAGGCTGTGCACCCCCCGTGAGCAGGGAATGGGCAGTGCACCCCGAGAGGCTGCCCTGCTGCAGTGGCCTTCTGTGGGCACCGCTCTGTGGCACTGCGTGTCAGCAGGGCATCGTCTTGCTGGAGCTGGCACTGCAGCAAGTCCCCCTCCCTGCCAGGAGGGCCAGCACGGCGAAGACCTTTCCCCCATGCCACCACCACCAGTCCTGCGTGCTGCTGTGATCCCCTCGGGCTGGGCACTGCTCCCAGGAAGCCCGCACTGCTGCAGTGTCGTGGCTGATGCAGCTATTGCTTGCTTGCCACCTTCTCTCCCTGCTGCCCCCCTCCCCTGTGTGGTGTGGGGCTGTCCAAATAGGAAAACACCCTTTCTCCTCCCTCCCTCTCCCGGGGACCCGGCTGAGCGCCTGTGTTTATGTCAGCACCTCGGGAGGCTGAGGAAGCTGGTCTGCTCCGAGGCTGGATCCTTTCTCCAGCAGTGCCCAGACTGAGCTTTGCCTCCGCCCCACCAGCATCCCCTCCCTGAGGGAAAGCTCCATCCCGCAGCACCTCCCGGCAATGCCCTTGGGAGCCCCACCTATCCTCGTTGGTTGCCCCCCTCCTGCAATTCCCTAGGTTCACGCCTGAAATGATGCTTGCCGGAGGGGTGGGGGGTGAGGCGGATAGGGAAGGAGGGAGTACCTGTAATTAAAACGCAAAAGAAAAGTGAGAAGGGTGGGGGTGAGGAGAGAGAGGTGGGAGGAGCAGGGGGAGGAGGTGAAGGGAGTTTAGTTGTTAATGCCGTTCACCGTGGTCCTTCTCCGCAGGGACCCCAAAGTGCGTGTAGGGTTTGGAGGGCACAAGGTGGGGAGCAGAAACATGCATGCGGTGAGAGGGGTGCTGGCCGTGGGGAGGCACTTACCTTCCTAGGGCAGGGGTGAACGAGAGACTGAGAAAGTGTTGGTAGAAGGGAGAGAGGACGAAGCTGAGGAGGGATGCAGGACCTCAAGGGGAGATGATGTGTCCTCTAAGCCAACGGCGGCGGCAGCAGCAGGATGGAGACGCCCCTGATAGGGCCGGGACAGCAGCATGTGACCCAGAGCTGCGATGAGTCAGGATTTAGCAAAGCTTTGCAAACAGCACGTAGGGGATGGAGAGAGAGAGAGAGGCAGGCAGCAAGGGATAGACGTAGACAGACGAGGGTGAAAGAGCCAGGGAATAGGAGTGGGTGTGCAGGATAAACAACCCCAGTCACTCCAGGCTCGTTAATGATTTTTATTCAAATTGGAAAATTTTGCAGGATTTTTGAGAGCCGTAAATCGAACCACAGAACCTGTAACTCTCCCCTTTTCCCTCTCAGGCCTTCCGAGAGTAGAATATATCAGTGCAGTGACTGCAAAAACACTGCAGTGCCTCAGGGCAGCTTCCAGGACCAGGGTGGGTAGCCCTCTTTTCTCCAGGGGTAAGATGAGGTGAAGCTGGTACCTACAGCTCTCACTTTCCTAGCTGCACATGTTGAGGAAGGCATCTCCACATCCTGACAGCCTCAGGGAACAGGTGTTAAAAACAAGGGTCAGTCAGTCATATCACCCTGAAGGGATCCTTCCATTTCCTGAAGAAGGGAAGAAGAAAAAGTTAATGACTCCATGCCTGACTTCTTTTTCCCTTTCACCAGCCTCTTCTGCTAGTGGGGCTGGGAATGGCAGCAGGGTTGCATGCTGGCCATCGCAACCAGGTTGCAAAGTCTGGTCTCTTTCTCAGGCTCTTCTGCTCTCGGGACTGATGTCCCTCACCCTTCTGCTCATGTCATCTAAAGGAGGAGAGGCTTCATCAGCATGTTTGATGCTTTTCTTTCCCTTCACTTCCTTCTCCTCCCCCCACCATGTTGTTCTCACCTTTTCTTCTTCCTGCCTTATCTGATGGATTTTCTTTGCCTCTTCCCGCTCATCTTTCTCAAATAAGTCCTTGTCCAGGCGTTGCAGGTGTGGCAGCAGGATCAGGACCTCCAGTCGGTAATTGTGTTCATCAGAGCATGGATTGTCCAACAGCACCAGTGTCTGCAGCATGGGGAGGACCTGCAGTTTTGCCACCTCCTGAAAGCTACTGATTCCATTGTTCCTGAAGAAGGGGAAGCACAGAGGGCGGGGGAAAGAGACCCATGCAAATAGTGAGATCCCTTTGGAACAGTAAGTGGACAAGACAGACAAAGTAAAACTCAGCAGCATGATGGACCATAGACCTTAGACCACAGATCTTCCATCTAAGATCTGGATCTGTTTGCAGCTCCCCAAACTGAGGGACAAAAAGGAAATATCTGGGTTTCTCTGTGCTCAGGCAGTCCATTGAATTGTGTGATATCACCATTGCCCTCTATGGCAAATGCCGAGAACTAAAGGGCACTTGCAGACAGGACACAGAGAACATACTTTGAAGTATCCAACAGAATTATGGCAAGAAATAAAAAGCATGAGGTGGGCTATGAGTGTGACTGGAGAGGCAGCTATTTTCTGAGAAGCCCAGGAAAGGCCCTATTACATGCCTAGACACCTGAGTGCTGAACACTAGCTAAGAATCAAATCATCTGCACCAGGTCTTCAGCTTCCCAAGAAACCAGAAAATCCTAAAGATCTAAATGGGAGTACAGTCTGGCGAAAGGGTCTCTGCTCCCAACATAGAGCAGGGAGGACCCACCGTAGATTGAGGTACTTCAGGCACCTCATGCTACTAAAGAATCCATCCAGGGTCTCAATCTTGTTGTCACGCAGGTGCAGAGTCTCCAGCTGCTCGAGCCCCTCAAGGTCTTCAAGGCGACAAATGGTGTTCTGAGCCTGAGCACCAGGGAGGTAGGAAGAGAGAAGGAAAAAGGGGTCACGCAGGAGAGGGAACAGCAATTATTTTTGACCTTTTAAGCTCTTTCTACCCTTTGGACTCCCTACCACTCATAACACAGCCTTCTCTAACCAGGTTGTTCAGGGTCTTGTCCAAGTGGGTTCTAAATGTTCAGATTCAAGGACCAAAAGTTTGCAGAAAATTGTTTCCTGGAGCGTCAGTTGGTGACTGAAACAAAACCATCCCAGGTGAATACTCCACTGCTAGCACAACACCTTCTTCCATGGCAGTGCTGAATCTGGGCCTCAGCAACAGTGGGGAGGGCAAAGCTCACTTGAGCCTGAAATGACTGTTTAAAGGATGAGTAATCACTCCCTCTCAGTCACATAATCCATGTAGTTCAAGTATCTTTCAGTCAGCTGCTTCTCTTGTGGGGGAAATCTAGTACCAAGAAGTCACTTCTACTCCTCTGGGAGGAGAAGCAGCTGTGTGCTCTTGAGAGGTTGCAGGGGGGTGGGGTCTGTTGATTGGCATAATTTTAAGCTTTTTCAGGTATAGTTGTTGCTACCCATCATAAGTGCACCTTCCTGGAACAAATCTGACAATCTTACATCAAGAAGTTTAAAATCCCCCATCACTGAATTTGATTCACTTCACTGCGATGTGGGTTACGAAGCAGGGAAATACGAAGGTCTGAATACCGGGAATAGTTACACAGCAGGATTTCGGCCGGAAAAGACCACTAGAGGTCTCCATCCCAGACGCGGGCTCTCCGCAGTGCCAGCACCAACGCTCCATCAGGCTGCTCACCGCCTTGTGCGGCCAAGTTTGGAGCATACCTGGTGAATGACACCTTCCCGACAACGTTCTCCAGCCTGGAGCTGAGCAGGGTTTCACTTGCTAGTGGGCTCGGGGCTGCAGCCTCTAGGAATGCAGACACGTGAACGGGAAATGTGAAGAGCAGTGTAGCTGTGCTCTGTGTTCCTCATAGGCACCTGGGCAGTGATGTGGACAATACCTGAGACTAACAAAGGGGCACAGGCTGAACTGGTGGGATAGGAGAACACTTTAGGGCTGAGTCGCTCAGGAAAAGGACATTTTGTAGAAAAGGAGGATTTTAATGGAAACTGGTCAAAGGAGGCTCCGGACCACCTAGGCCAATCAAAAAGAGGAACACAAGGACAGGAAGAGGAAAGTTGGATATTTAGCGAAGGTCCTATGAGCAGATTTAACAGTCAAGAAGGATTAGGACATTGTATCTCAGAGGAAATCGGGAGCTGGTGCGGCTGGGGAGCTCACAGGCCCCTGGTTTGTAAAAGGAATAGTAACCTCCCATCACTCCACTTTCTTCATCAGTTTGAATAGTTTTAACATCTCTGGCCTTGCAAGCACTGGCAGGACAATGCAGAATGGGTATTTTTCAGGGCTGTTTTACTTTTTTTCCCTAAATCAAATAACATTCTGTCTGGCACCGTTAATTAAATGATCACACCATCACCTTGCCTTAGATACCAATTCTTCACATAGATGTGATGCCACCGTTTCTTATGGAAAACTACCATGCTATGTTGCCCATGATTCCCCCTCCTGTTCTTGCATACCTCACCTTCCTCTAGTTAGCCTTTGTCACCAGTGCTGTACCATGATCAGGAGCTAACGCAGCCCTACCGTGACCCTCATGGCACACAGACAGCTTCCCAGCTTCCTGCTAGTTTGAAGAAGTTATACTTCTTCCTAAATTTCATCTGCAGCTATGTCATACATTAAACAAATTTGGTTCAATTTAAAGAGATTGTCATTAACCTGGTCCTTGAGGCATCAGCTGCACCTACCCAAGGCTCAAATAACACTAAAATCTTTATACAGAAAGCAAAGCATTACTGGGAGAGACTTTCCTCTAAAATGATATAATGAGCAGGTGGGCATAGGAGACAAATTCAAGCCCCAAAGATTCCTGAGTCTGTTGTTCTAATTTTAATAATCACCCCTTGCAATTTTCCCGCTTCATATGGACAGCTCAGAAACTCCTCAGCCATGCCAAGAACCTTGTTTGGATATAGGTGCTGTGTTTGCTTCCCTCCAGTAACTCACTGAAGTGAGTGGGTATGCTCTGAAATGCTACGTTGTATCTAGTGACTTAGCCACTTCATACATTCTCTGAGCACCTCTAGTCCTAAAATCCCAGTTTTCCACCAGAACATTGCAGGCAATCTCAGCAAGCAATCTCCTCAGTGTTTTCTGCCAGGAAGCCTTCATGCAAAGAAAACGCATAGTTTTTCAAAGCCTTTACTATATTTAATTGCTTTCTAAGAAGTAGTGACTCAGGACATCTATCTAGCCTTTGCAAGCTGCAGCACTGTGCAATGCACAGGGCTAAGCCATACGTGCTCTTTTCACTTGTATTTCTGGGAGTAAATGTTCCCTTGAAGCACATGTTTATGATACTAGGAAATTGCTTCTCCTACCTTAGTTTGACTAAGGTGATGTTCAATCAGTTTCTTTTTTGGCAGCTGAAGGTGTGAATCATGTAATTGTGCTGGTTTTAAGCTAGTATTTGATTAGGCCCATTGGAGAGGAGAAAGTGGCATCACCTTCCTGTGTCACCCAGAACAAATCTGTTGCTTTACCCAGTGATCTCCAGTGGTTCCAGGGCACACTGAACAAATACCAGCTTGCCTAACACAGCCTGAAGGGAAAACTGATCTCCCACAGGAGGCTGTGAGGAAGAACCCAATGCACTGAATGTAGCCAACGTCTCTACGATTTGTGGTTCATGGCTACTCCCCTCACTCTCTCTGGGCAGAAAGTGTAGAAGGAGCTACCCCAAAGAAGTGATTTTCTCTCTTCAGCTCTCTGAAATCTGTTCCTCTCTCAGGCTGAAAAGACTGAATGGAACAGGCTAGCACAAAAGTTATGGTGTTTTGAAAGAGACAGCATCTCCCTTCCTCCCACTGACTGGAGGTGCCAGGCTCTGCAGCAGCTCTGTCCCACTCCCCAAGCTGGCTGATCCCTTACCAGATAGAGGTTCTTGAGCTTGGGAATACTGAGCCCTGCTGTGCTCTCTAGCTTGTTTCCTCGCAGCTCCAGGATTTGCAGACTGAACAACTGGCCATGACTCAGGCCCAGCGCTGTCTGGATTTTATTTCCTGAGTGCCAGAGGAAGAAGAAACAAGAGAGTTAATCCCAACCTATGAGAGTGTCCTCACAAGAATGAGGAGAGTTGGTCTGTATCACCTTTCAGGCTGAGGGTGGCTAAGCGGGGGTGAGTAATGCCCTCCATATCCTGGATGCGGTTGTGAGCAAAGCTGAGGACCTGGAGGTAGGGCAGCTCTGGAATGCAGGCACTAGTGAGCAGATTCCCATCCACCTTCAGCCAGAGCAGGTAGGTTAGGTTCCCCAGTGGAGACAAATCTTGCAGCTTGTTCTCTGACAAATCCACATACCGCAGGTGAATGAAGCATTCAAGGAGGCTGATGTCTGTCAAGTTCCTGTAGGAGGAAGGGTGTGAATAAAACCATATAATTCCCAACTTTCAGTTTGCTCCTTGCCTCTAATGGAGTGAGGGCAACCTTCTCTCCCACTTCCCTGCTATCCTAGAAAGCCTTGCTGGAGAGAAGAAAGAAAAAGGCAGGTGATAGGGATAGGCCAAATAGTCTGTGAACAAGGACAAATTATAAGATTGGACCTGATCTCCAGGCAGAGGGAGTACTTGCTCCCATTGAATTTTATCTGTCAGGAGAGGGCAGAACCAGAGCACAAAAGAGGGTAAAGTTTGAGGGGTGGGTCTGTTAGACGGTAGAGTCTACACCAAGGATTGTGTGGAAGAACTTTCGCAGTGGGAAAAATAGTGGTTGAGATACTTATGAGGCTGCTGAAATAAAGTGTTACTGAGGCCTATTAGTTAGGTCCAGAGTTATGTGGGTGTGCTGATGGGGCTGTGGCTTCAAACTGCCCATAGGCTACTGTGTCACTGTACTTGAAACTGCATGCCTTAAAGGTTAGCAGCTAACAGGACAGATGTCAATGGGTATTTCTGAGAGTGCCCATAAGGAGGTCACCAGGTTCAGGTCCCTCTAGGAGACCACAGTCCACAGCGACGGGCAGGCTCCCTGCAATCCAGGGGGACACTGATGTTCCCACCGGTGTGCCTGGCTGTGGTGAGGGCAGTGCCCAGCTCAGGGCTGGGGACGGGCAGCTG
>NW_008658986.1:16701-17051 GCF_000695815.1 Acanthisitta chloris
GGCCGGGGAGCTGGGCCTGGAGACCCTCCTGCCCGCAGAGCCGGTCCCCGGTCACAGTGGGTGCGGGGCAGGCCTTGCACACTCACTTGTGTCTGGCTTCGAACTTCACGTAGGCGTGGGCCAGCCCGTTGCCGGTCTTAGCCTCCTTCAGGCCTTCCTCGGTCAGGGGTCAGGGAGCAGGCACCTGGGAGACACGGAGAGAGCACAGAGTCAGCGCTGGCCTGACCACAGCCGGGGGGGCGGGGGGACCCCTCCTCACCTCTTCTTCCTCCTCCTCTTTATCCCCCTCTTCCTCCTCCTTATCCTCGTCCTCCTCCTCTTCTTCTTCCTTCTCCTCCTCTTCTTCCTCC
>NW_008658987.1:0-20065 GCF_000695815.1 Acanthisitta chloris
CGAGCGACCCGCGGCCGCACATCATCTTCATCCTGGCGGACGACCAGGGGTTCAGGGACGTGGGGTACCACGGGTCCGAGATCAGGACGCCCACGCTGGACAAGCTGGCTGCCGAAGGGGTCAAACTGGAGAACTACTATGTCCAGCCCATGTGCACGCCGTCCAGAAGCCAATTGATCACTGGAAAGTAAGTTTGCTACTACTTCATCATTTACTGCTCCTGCCTAAACTCTGTCCCTGTCAGAAGGAGCATGGGTGAATCTGGTCGGTTCACCTCCGGGTTATCCTGTGGGCAGAGAGGTGCCTCTCTGTTTCACTTATAAAAGCCTTGAACGAAACAGACTTCCAGTAGGTCTGAAACAGCGCAATAAAGCTGTTGCTCTGTGAGGCAGGAGGGTTCAGCACTGCGAGCTGCCCCGCGCAGCGCTGGAGCACATTCCCGCATACAGCATCACTACCTTACGTGCTCGTTGTCAAGTAACGCTGCCATTGCTGGGGAGCGATCAGCTTCGCTTTGCTGTGCCGTTTCCGAGGGACTCAAGAGTGATCAGCTTCACTTTGCTGTGCCGTTTCCGAGGGACTCAGAGGAGGAGTCACCTCAGGGAACTGCCAGCCTTGTGCTTTCTACTCTGCGTTCTTTGCGGTTGGATCATAGGTCTCACTGATACTGGCTTAATGTGAGTTCTCTGCAGGGATTATCCTGAATTTATGAAGTGGTTCCCCAGTGCTTCATGTAGGGATGAGCTCAGGGAACCCAGACTCTCTCTCAGCATCCCCATAGCTGTAGCATCACTCTTGTCACTTTGCAGTCAAGTTAGAAACTTTTCTCTTAAGCTTCTAAAATACACACTTCACCCAAATGGTGAAAGCAGTGGGTTGGTGCCATGCAGTTTGCTGTAAAATTGTCTTTTTTGTGGTCTGTTAACTAAATGATCAGTTGCCTAACCTCAGGGCCTTCTTACAGCAGAAGGTTAATGAGGATTAAAGGACGGTTTATGCGTCTGAACTGCCGGAATGGTTCCCAAATAGCTCCAAGTGTGGACACATTGACTCTGGAACAAAATCGCCTTGTTTCTGTTTAGCTTAACTCTCTTTGACAGGAACAGGGAACTCTTAAAAGAGCAAAACAAAATGAAAGGAATAAAGTTTATTTTCTCCTTTCCTTAAGCATAAACAGGAACAAGGCAATGTTAATACTGCTGGTAAAAGAAACACATGTTAAATAAAACAAGCAACTGGCCTTGTCCCTTGCATCTCCATATGGTAGAGCCAGAGATAATTCCCAGTGTCAGTCTAGTTCCCAGACTTGCTGGACCAGGGAGGTTTGCTTCAAGAGCTGACACATGAATTCCACACAGGTTTTTGCTTTGGTTTTCCCTTTTTTCTCCTTTGTACTGTTTGTGTCCCAGAAGTTATTTGGAGATGACACCTCACTCACAAGAACACGGTTGCCCTGTGGCAACTAAAGCAGCAGTTTCCAAGGGAAACTTGTATCAGGATAGCATTTAGTGTGTCCTGGTAGTCTTTAAAGACATGCAGCAGTTGGAAGCAAGGACCTCTGCCAGCAGCACGTAGCCAGCAGCTTTCTGAGGACGGTGGTTTGGGAACCAGTGCTTTGCAAAGGGAATGTCATGCTGCACAGGGATGACTCACGCAGCAGCTGGAGCCATGGGATGACTGGGTTCCAGGGGAACCAGGGTGCTGCTTCGGCTCTTGGAGGCTGCAGAGGTTGTCTAAACATGAAAAAGAATGAATGTCAAGAATAGCAGTAACTCAGTTTAACTATTTTGATCCTTCTTCAACTACAGTGCAAAGTAGGCATGCTCGGTGGATCCCAGCTCCTTCCCTCGGCTCGCCAGGCGGAAATGGCTCTGCAAATCTGCCTGCTCTGTCTTTGGAACCTTTTTTAGGAAAAAGAAAAGAGATTTGCTTATACTTCATTTTTATTTTCTTAGTCTGCAGGTCTAAAACCCTTACAGCATTTTTTATGTTGTTCTGCTTTAGGGGAAAAGGAGCCACAGAGAGAAAGGACTGCCTTGCATGACTGAGAAATCAGGGAGGGATTGGTGAGGGGTTAATAGCCTGGGCAGAGTGTTCACAAGGCAGATTCAGAGAACACTGTTTCCATTCTGGCTGAAGATAAATGCTTGTGATAACTGCTTTTAAAGCTTTCTTAGTAGAGGCACCTTAATTAAAATGCCAGGATTCAGAAACTTCTAATCCAGGACAAGTGCTGTTATTTCTTGAGTTCCCAAATGTGTTAGTTCCTGGCTAAAAGCCATCTCATCCAGTGAAGGGTCACCTGGATGCCTCCCAGTACACATCCTATGCTTGATGTAAAGTCTTAGCATAGTTTAGGTTGGAAGGAACCTTTATAGGCCACCTAGACCAACCCCTTGCCATGGCCAGGGATACCTTAAGCTAGAACATGTTCCAAACACGACCTGTTTGATAGGTCAGATCCAGAGGGAATTGTGTAAACCAGGGTAATTAGGGAGCACTGACTCAGGTTGCCAAGTGGAAGTTAGACTTCAGGCAGAGAAACTTCGAATAGCCCAAATTCTTCATAGGTCTCCAGGCAGTCTCTCTAGGGCTTGGGTTAGTAAAGAGACTCTTCTTTTGGTGGCTGTCTTGTGTGTGAATGAGCACAGAGAAGGAGGCTGGAGGTGACATGTTAAAAGGAAGGGGCAGAATTAGCTCTTTTTCCCCTCCATGCTGCACCACAGCATAGCAGCTGGTGAACTTGCCATCCTGACCACTCCTGCTTCCCTCAGTTTGCTTTCTCATGCCTTGTGCATGAGGCTTTGGCTCCTTTCCTTTCTTGCTTTCATCCAGTGTTACTCTGTCCCCATTCACCCCTTCCAAAGGTATTGCTTTCAGGCCACTAGTAAGGCTGGTTTCCACAGCTTTTCAAGTCTGGGTGTGGGGAAGGGGTTGCAGCTGAGCTGAACCTTGGAAACAGAGAAGAAATGTGTGAGCCAGTGGGCTGAGTGCCACGTGTGATGTGCTCCCGATGTGAGGAGGTGAGGATGTCAGCTCTGGGAAGCAGCTGCACAGCTGTGATGGCAGGAGGGACCTGGGCAAGAGGGTGTGCTCTGCCTTGAGAAGTCTCTGGGACAACTCCTGGTCCTGTCTGAGGTCCTACAGCTGCACTGAAAATGGGTTTGGAGCCTTGTCCCTAGTACTGGTTTGACTCAAGAGGTTATTGACCTCTGATAAATTGTATAAAGGCTGTAGACATGTTTGGCATCTGTTTTTTTCTCCCAAAGGATGTGAATAAACATAAGTTGTCCTCCAGATGAATTGCATTGTACGACACAGTATTTTTGTCTTGTTTGCTGTTTGAAATTCACAGGCCTCAATAAACTAAATAATTGAGGCAGAATAGCTCAGGATACCTGGCTTAAAGCTAGTGCTGAGGTGAAACCTAGTTTGAGAACATTAACCTGTTAGAGTGTGTTCAGAGGAGGCCACAAAGCTGACCAGAGATCTGGAGTGCCTCTGCTATGGAGACACGCTGAAAGAGATGGATTTGTTCAGCCTGGAGAAGAGAAGGCTCTGGAGACACCTTAGAGCCCTTTCCAGTGCCTAAAGGGACTGCGAGAGAGCTGGAGAGGGACTTTGGGCAAGGACAAGGAGTAACAACTTCACATTGCCAGAGGGCAGGGGTAGATTAGATATTAGGAAGGAATTCTTCCCTGTGAGGGTGATGAGGCACTGGCACAGGTTGCCCAGAGAAGCTGTGGCTACTCCATCCCTGGCAGTGTTAAGTCCAGACTGGATGGGGCTTGGCACAGCCTGAGCTAGTTGAAGATGTCCCTGCTTATGTTAGGGGTATTGTACTGGATGACCTTTAAAGGTCCCTTCCAACCCAAACCTCTCTCACACAGGCGCTGAGTTAGTGTAAGAGAAGAAATTTGCATGTGTAGCTACATCAGTCATGCTGGAGAATCCTTAAGGTACAGAGAGGCATAAATGTGGTACAGAACTCTGAGAAAATCTAAGATTATTTGTGTGTGAAGTTTTCTGCATGTGCATCAAGTGGATTGAGATGAGGCAGAGTATAAGACAGATTCGTAATGGCCACATGTGGTATCGCTTGTTTAGATAATTCAAGTGGCATTATCATGAAGAGCCATCTCCTTTTTCAGTGAAGAATTATTGAAGTGAATTTAGCGTGGCAAATTTCCCAGAAGTTTCGAAGGTTCGTGACCAAAAGGACAAGTATTCATTTGAGACAAAGGCTATAAGCATAGATGGACATGTGTTGGGGTAGATGCCCCAATTCTATGGAGGACGTCAGGCAATGTAGTGATATTTTCTGGAGCAATAGTTACTTTAGCAAAAGAATTTGAGAAATAAGACTGACAGGGAAGAAAACTAGGAATCTAGCTAGTATATGCCTAGGCAGCAGACACCTACTTTCACTTCCAGACTCCCAGTTTTCTGCTGATTGTCAGACTTGTAGTCTTAGGACCTCTGTATGCACTGGAATCCCTTTGGGCCACAGGAAGGTTCCTCCCCAAAGAGGAGCAGGGATTTCTGCAGAAACTGGTGCACAACTGGGGTTACAGCTCACTGAGGAATCTGAACTCCCTTTCATGAGTCACAGAAGCCTTAGACTAATCTCAGGAATGAGTTTTGCACAATGGATGGAATGTGGGGATGGAAGGTGTTGAGAAATGTTAGAAGTCTGGGGCAATAAATCCTTTTTTCTTCCTCTGGAATGAAACGGAATATGAAGAATTTGCTCATGCGAAGCAGACAAAAATAGGTTGTATAATCACTAAGCATAATCTGAGTGTTATTTTAGCATAAATAATTGTACCTGTTATCTAATTATAGAAATACTGCACCTTTATAAATACGTATAGCTATATGTGTTAGGCAAATAGCTCTAGGCATCCCTGGGTAGCAATACCTCATTCACCATTAAAAATGACAATGGCTCAGCAAACTAAGAGTTATTTTGGCAATGAGTAATCAAGTAAGTCCTTTGAACTGAAAGCAGTGTAGCTGACTTGCAGGCAAACAGGCCTTTACTCTGAGGGATGAGAGGTTTTGTGGTAAGTCTCCTCTCTCCCTGCCTCCTGGGTGCATCCTGGCCCAGCCTGCAGTGGTTCCAGTGGTGTGGTTGCTGGGAGAAGGATCCAGCACAGTGGTGCATGACTGGGAAGTTACCTGCTGTGCTCTGAGCTCGAGTGAAGGGTCTGAGAGCCTTGACGGGATACTGGGGAATGTATGTAACACTCCATTATACGTATTCCCTGCTCTGTAGTTAACCAAACACGAGGACTGCAGAATATCAGCCTTAAGTACCATGAGGTGATCTGATACTTTATCTGCTCTGGAGTAAAGGGACTTGGCAGTCAGTGGTCCTGAGTTTAATTCTGACCAGTGTTCCCATTAAGAACCAGGACGATGAAAGAAAATGTCCTGATTAAATATGCCAGGAAGGTAGGAGGGACTGCCAGCATTAAGGGACTCTAGTGATTCTGAAAATCATCTGGACAAATTAGGGAAATAAGCTGGAAAAAAAGCAGGATTAAAGCCAGCAGTGATAAATAGAAGATACTCTGCTGAAACAGGAAGAACTTTACAAGCAGGGGATGGTGAATGACCCCTTAGACAGCATTTCTGTAGGAAAGTAGCTGGAATTGTAGTGAATCATGCACTGAATATGAGGTCAACAATGTCAAACTGTTAAAAAAGGCAAACTTCATACCAGTTTGAGAGAGCAGGGGAGCCTGGTAGGTCTGTGAAGCAGCCCTTGTGCTCCACAGCTGGAGCACTTATGCCCAAACTTGGGCATCATTCTCCAAGAGCAATGTGTGCATCACTGGAGAGTGCCCAGAGGAGGGTGATCAGATATCTCAGAGAGATAACTGTGGGGAAAAGATCAGGAGAAATGGAGTTGTTTAGTCTAAAGAAGAGAAAAATGAGAAGGGACATGGTAAGTTTCCAGTGTTTTAAGAACTTTGCAAAGAGAAAGGGCATGATGTGTGTTCAGTGTCATGATGGGTGATACAGGAAATGAGGGGATTTCTTGAGCAGGGAAAGCTTCAGGTTAGATCACAGGGAAAACTTCCATGGCTAAAGGTGGTGCAAGACTGAAAGAGCTGCCTTTGGGAAACTGCTGAGTTGCTTCACTGCAGTCATTAAGAACAGGCAAGACAAATATGTCAGGAATGACATAATGTAGTTGAATCTGTCTTGGGGAAAAGGGTTGAACTGGATGGTGTTTCTTCCAGCTCGGATTCATCTGTGGCTCGTTTGGAGCACAGATGAAGTGCAGAAGGCGTTCGGAGGGACAGTGCATGTCGCGCTATTGAATGCTAGAAATTACTTCAGCTCTCACTCTGAGAGAAAATACTGTGGCAAACTTTCATGTCAGCTTTCTCCTAGAAATTCCTGTTTTCTGTATCCTCATTTTCTCTGGAAATTTTCAAGATTTTTCCCCCCAGGCCTCATAACTCTTGGGGTATGTCATTGTTTATTTCTTCTCCCTTCCTTCAGGACCATTTGTGGGGCTGCTGCCAAAGATGTTGAGGTATCTTTTTCCATGTTCTTGTTATGTCTTTCACTAAGGATGACATTGTCCATGCATACACATGGATGCAGCACACACAGAGAACAAATAAATAGTTAAATGCAGGTACTTCCTTTTCTTGTTTTGTTCAGCCTCTGTGCTCTCCTCTCTTCCTTCTACAGCAAATTAGGTCCAGGTACTGAGCTGCTCTATGGGCTTAAGCTACAAGAAGTCTGTCCATATCATTGGGTCCATTGCATAGGACAAACAGCATTATCTGCCGTCTAAAACCAGATGTTTGAAAGGATGGGTTTTTTTTCATTGTCCAGTTTATATTGAGTGCAGTAAGTTAAAAGAAACAGAGTTGGAAATAAACCCAGAAAATCTGTGATTATAAATTATCAGTACCCTTGAGGCGTTTCAGTTAGAGACTTTCATCCTGTGCCTTGGCTTTGTTGGGGTTTTTAACACTAAGAGAGAAATTATATTCCATGGAAAATTTAGGCTTAAAATAAGGAAGGAATGTAGCTCATTCAGCATTGTTCCTGATATGTTTGGTTTGTAATTGGTGGTGCATATTGCTGCCCATAACAATAAGTTGAGTACTTGAATGAGTGGTAGTGGTGAACTCTGTTCAGCTCTCACTTTTCACTGCTGCTCTTCCTTCAGGAGGTCCTTTCAGTGAATCAAGATGGGAAACTGAGAGGGGTGTCTGAAAACAAAGCTGGGAGCAAAGGGGTGGAGTTTGCTTTCATGTCAAAGGATTTAGACCAAATTAGAGGGGACAAATTAAATTACTGTTTTCATTGAAACACTTTGCATTGATTTCCTAGCAGGATTTTCCAGATTTAGGAGCTAAAGTTCAGAAGAAGGGAAAAAAACCTGTCTCCTTTCTATCTCCGTGCCCCCTGTGTGGGTGATAATACCAGATCCAGGGCTTTGTTTTCATAATTGTGTGTATATTAGCTCTGGGTTTGAGTTTTTCTGCACTTCTGGTTTTAAATCAGTCTTTGAGATTTCCTATTTCTCCTGTATTGAGATTTGCTATTTCCCCTATACTTTTTTTGCCTTGCTTTGTATTGATTCCTAGTCAGATTTTCTATCTTGAGGCAAGTTTGCTTAGCTCTAGAATATCTGTTTCAGAATGAAGGAGGTGATTTTACCAGCTTCAGTTCAGTCAAGTAATGTAACTAGCACAAGGCACAAGAAGATAGTGCCTATGTAAGTGATCCTGTGTAGGATGTGATCGTAGTCTTTTTACCAAAGCTGCCCAGTTTCTTAGTTTTCTCACTTAAGAGCCAGCAGACCTGGCTGGTGACCTCAGCTCCTCTCTGCTAATGTAAATTGGGAGGCTGAAATGCAATGTGAAGAGTTCAGAAAGAAACCAAGACAACCCTAATGGGTAAGAAATTTAAAGTATTAGTATAAAAGGTGTTTTAACCATTGAGGTTTGACTAAAATAGCTTTGTGGTCAGTGAAATTGAATAATTTTAACTAGGGAACTTTATCATATCTGGTGGTCATAATAATGCAGAGACTGTATTAGCATCAAAATAGACAAAGTCCTACATCTGGGCCATGGCAATGCCAGGCACGCCTACAGGTTGGATGTGGAAGTAATTGAAACCAGCAGTGAGGGGAAAGACTTGGGACTGACAGTGGATGAGAAGCTCAACATGAGCTGCAGTGTGAGCTCAGCCCAGAAAGCCAATGGAATCCTGGGCTGCATCAAAAGGAGTGTGGGCAGCAGGTCAAAAGAGGTGATTCTTCCCCTCTACTCTGCTCTCTTGAGACCCACCTGGAATACTGCACACAATTCTGGTGTCCTCTACATAGGGAGGACATGGAACTGTTGGAGCAAGTCCAGAGGAGGCTACGAAGTTGATAAGAGGACTGGAGCATCTCCCCTCTGAGGACGAGATTTAGGGACGTGGTTTTGAGAATCCCTGTTTGTGTATTTAGCTTTGAAAAGATTTAGAGACTGGTAGGGACCTCATAGCAGCTTTTCAGTATCTGAAGGGTCTAGGAGGAGCCAGAGAGGCTCCTTGTGTTAGGAACTGCAATGATAGGACAAGGGGAAATGGATTCAAACTGAAGGAGGGAAAGTCTAGGCTGGATGTTAGAAAATATTTTTTGCCTGTGAGTGTGGTGAGACGCTGGCACAGGTTGCCCAGGGACGTGGTGGCTGCCCCAACCCTGTCAGTGTTCATTCCAGGCTGGATGAGCCTTGAGCATCCTGACCTAGTGAGGAGGTGTCCCTGCCCAGGGCAGGGGGTTGGGACTAGGTGATCTGTAAGGTCCATTCCAACCCAAACCATTCTATGATTCTATGATTATTAATATCAAAAGTATATTGTGGCCCCAGAACCTTTACTTTTTCAACCTTGGGGCAGAAAATTCATACATAGAAACCAAATCTATTCCTTATTTTTCTTAAACATAATTTATCACAATATTAGCTGTTTTCTAGATAAATCTCTTGTGTCCATTTTCTATTTCAGTCTACTTTTATCTTCGTTTATGCATTTTAAAGTGTTTCCTCCCTGACAGAGAATATTGTGCCATTCTGAGATAAGGTTATGTAATTTTTCTAAGCATTTATAGAACACAAGTGGGTACCCAGGCAGTGCTGCAGAGGCAATCTCTGTGATAATAAGCTCTTGTGAGAAATGTGTTCCCTTCTGTTTTGAAGAAGGAGAAGATTACAAATATGAAGAAACACTATAATTTGAGAAAAATGTGAAGCTGGAGGGAGTGGAGAAAATTACTCTCAGGGTAAGGGGAAGCAGTGTAGTATCTTTACACTAAATATACTTTTATAGGCATTCTGTTGTCTCCCAAATTATGCCTTTCTGAATTTAATAAACTTTGTCAAAACAGTATTTCCCATCACATGGTATATCCTTAGCTTTAGTTGTCATGGATCAGAGTTGAGAAAACTGGGTTTGATGGGACCTCTGGAGGTTGCTGAATTAGGTCTCCTGCCAACGTATATTGCACAGCAGGGAGACACTGACTTTATAAACTCACTCTTATTGTTTGTTTCCTCCCGGAAAGGAGAAAATATTGCCCAGTATTTAGGAAATACTGTTAGGGAATTCCTTAGCTTTACCAGGACGTCAATTTTAGTAAAGAAAACTGTTTTGTGGACTTTTTTATATTTAATATTTCATTATTTTTTCTTTTTTTAAGGGCCAACTGATGTAATTAGTGACCTTCCTTAATTGTTCCATGGTTCCCTTTGCAAGGGCATTCAGAGGAAGCTATTCTAGTCTTCTTGCTCATTTCTCTTCAAGCAGAGTTTTTTGCATTCTCTACTACTTTGCTACCGTTATTCTAAATGAATTCTGATTTTTAGCCTGCTTAATTCTTCTATTATTTTATTGTTCTGACTAGTCACAATAGAATTTCTGGTGGAGGGGAGGAAGGGACAACTAACTTCTGTGTTGTTTCTCCCCCATTTAGAAGTACTCTAGGTGAGAAATAAAGCATGTGGAGTGTTTGCTTCTTGGTTCATGGCCCTCTCCAGTGTGAACACTCACCCTCCTGAGTCATGGCTGCTAAAGCTTTGCTTCCTTGAGAGCTCAGCATACTGGTGAGGCTGAAACACCACTAAATTTAGCATTTGGAGCTCAAATTCTGAACAGTCATCTGTACTTTTCACCAGATCTATGCAGGAAGTTTAGACAGGACTAAAGATAGAGAGGCTTATGTGTGTCAGGTATGGACTGCACTGAATCCCTTATACAATTTGTGAGATTTATTCCTGTCTTCTTCTTCACTTGGTTGTTGCTGCTGTCATACTATGGAATTCATTCTAATAGGAAGATAAGAATTCAATCCTGTATGTGATGCAGGAGGAAGATAATGTTTCCTTGGTTCTTATTTTTATAACCACACAATTTTGGCCCTTTTACATTGCAAAACCTTTAAGGCTTCCTTTTGAAAAGAACGAGCCCCTGTGCTAAACTGAGAACTCTTCAGCCAGCTTGGTAGTACTGGGTGTGCATGCTGCAAGTGCTGCAGCCTTATGCAGTGATGAAGAGCTTAGGCAACACTGTTTGGCACAGTTATAGCCCTGCTGAGGCTTTACCCTGTCACAGATTTCAGTTTACAACCTTTGGCAGCAATGTGCTTCCCATGGTGAAACTGCCTGTAGCATCTCTCTGACTTTCAAAGGTCTCTGTTGATTTTCGTGTGTGTTTTTGCCACCTGAGACAATCACCTGGTTTAGGTGTGGGGTTTCCATTCTCACCAGCTTCTGTTTGCATGTTTCCTGTATCAGTCTGAAGTCTGGGGACTCCTTTACCTGGTTCTGGAAATGCTTCTGCTTGTTTTGAGCTCAGAGCTTTCTATACAGCACATTGTATTTCAGCCATTCAAAACATTGGCTCTTTTCCACTGGGAAAATGTAGCATGTTAATATCTTCTCTACTGACCTCAAGGCTCTGATCTGTGTTGCTCCTACAAGCCAAGTGGGTTCCTTCAGCATCCTTCTGGTGCTCTGCCTGCTCTTGCTAAATGTGACCTGGAAGTGCACAGGAGTTCAATAGCCTGTATTCCAGCTGTTGTATTGCTACACTACATTATCTTCAGCAGTAAACTGATTTAATGGGGCTTTTTTTTAACAGCTGTAGCTTTTCTTTTCAAATCCTTAAAGTGCTTTTGAATCTGAAAAATGGTAATGTCAAGATGACTCTTACTATTCAACTTGCATCCTCTGTGTAACTGAGTCATACCTGCTCACTTCCATAACAAAAAACATGTATTTTGCTACCATTAACCATGGTGAGTCAGCTCAGGTAAGACAGAAATAAGTTTGTGGGATATTTAGCTTTGTTTTTCTTAATAAACAAGACACAACTTGAGACAAAAGAAAAAAATCAGTGATGCATTTCTGTATGAAATGATTTCATGTCATAGTTGGGTTTTGGGGGGATTTGAGGGGCATTTCTGTTCCTTAACAAATTATTCCTCTTCAAAATGTATTTGGAGTGAGAAACAGGAGAAAAGTCTTAAGCAGTCAGTGAGATGACAAAGATTTTCCTTCCTGACCTTGGGAAGGTTTGCCCAGGGTGGTGTGTTTGGAAACCCTTCCCTGTAGGGTGAAGGTGCCTGTCATGCAGTGGGGAAATGGTGAGCAATCCCTTTTCCTCCCCAGTTCACTTGGAGAAAGCTGCTGTCTGGTTTATCTTTTGCTTGCAATGTTGGTGTGTGTTTTAGAAATAAGAGCATTTATTAACTTGACCCTGTTGCCAGTTCCTTCCTCAATCTCCCATCCTTCTAGGGGGAAACCACAGGAAATCATTATATCCATGGTAATACTGCTTCTCTTTGTGGCATTTCCCTCCCATCCTTCAGGATGCCTCTTTGACCCTTTTCACACTATCCCCAGAAAACATTCAAGCCTTTCAGGTCATTCCAGAATTAGTTTTAAACCTCTGCAGCCTCCCAAACCTCTTCCAGGCTTTCCTGGATCCCAGCCCACCAGGATGTCCTTTTGGAGTCTTCTCTCTGTTTCCAAGGCCAGTCAATTTGGCCGCCCAAACTTGAATCCACTCTCTTCATTTCCTGCTTTATCCTGACTCCAGTACCAAGCAGAGGAAGAGCCAAACCAAGTCTTCTCCACAAGAATTGTCTCGCCCTCTCCTTTAGTCCTTCAGGTATGTTTTGGCTGAAGAGCAGCTTGATGGATCTTTCAGGTACAATCAGAGTTTATGTTCCTGTTCATTTATGTTCCTGTTCATCAGTTAGTGGTGCTCATGCAGCTTTTGTATCTGTGAGGAAACAATATTTGTACTTGCCTTATCAGAGTGTTTTAAGGCTGCATTAATTATGGCTGATCACGGTAGTAAATACACTTGAAGGGGTATCAGAGATAATACTCCTTGCACAGTATTGCACAGTATAAACAGTATTATAAATACAGTTTAAAAACCTGTTGTAAAGGAGATTTTCTAATAAATATCTGATTTTTACCCTGTAGCTTTCCACCAGAAATGGAAGAGAAAATGTGATGCTTAGAGGGAGAAGAAGGAACTTTACAAAGGTTGTGCTACTCCTAAGAGTGTTTGGGAAAGAAAACAAACCTAAGGCACTTGGAAACAGTTCAGGGATTTCTAATAAGATATAGCATGATATGCTATGCAATGTGATATGATATATTGGCAAGATGATTCACCTCTTAAGTTCACTCTTCTTTATCCAAACCAGACAGTGCTGCACGGATTTACTACAAGCCTGGAATTCAGTTCTCTGCTACTGCCAGCCTGTCTGCAGTGCAGGGAAATCTGTTACACCTGGGTTTGCAAGCTGATGGGGGAACAAGGTGTTTGCAGTGAAGTAGTTTTTCTTTGTCCAACTGCAGTGTTCTGGGCTCAGCCCTGCTCTGTGCTGGCTTGGCTGGACCTGGATCCTGCAGGGAGGAACTTACTGTCTTTGTGCTCAGGGAACAAGTTATCCACTGTGCTGCCCTAACTGGTGTTTCTCAGCTCATCTCTGTGGGTCCAGTTCTTTTTCTGCACAGCACGGTGGGCTGTGTCAAAGGGAATCCCAGCTGGACTGTTGGGCTGGTTCCCTTTATGGCTCCTCAACTGGTGCTCCTGGCTAGTTCAGAATGGAGGGAGCAGACTGGCACTTGCTGCTTTGCATCCGTAGGTAACTCTAGAAAACAGAGACTTAAAAGTCTTAGCTATGATTTTGGTTCTATAGCATCTAAATTGTCTAACTTCCATCTTTCTTGCTGCAGTTTAAGCCTATGTTATCTTGGCAATTCCCAAGTGAGGAACATGCCTACAAAAGGTGATAAGTCTCCTGTACATCTGAGTCTATTATCACATCTCTGCTCTTCCCTTTCCCAGCCTTGGTAAAATCAGTTCTTCCCATCTTTCCATACAGATCTTGGTTTAGGTACCCCCGATGGCTCTTAATGTTCTCCTCTGGACTTTTTATATCTGGGCCTATTTTTTATTGAGAAGTGACACCCAGAGCAGGACACAATGTTCCAGTTAGAGTCTGACCAGCACTGCCTCGATATTTTGTTCTAAATCTCAAAGTTGCTAAAATATTTTCACAGTTGAGTAATTGGAAGGCAGCACATCAACTCCTCTATTGGCATCAATTTACCTCAGCAGCAAATCTGGCCAAGGCGTCTGTTTATCAAAGTGTGTTTGAGGCTTTTCCGCTGCTGATGGGTAGGAAATGTCACAAGAACAACAGATCTTGTGCTATTTTTACCAGCTCAGCTGTGATCTGCAAATTAAGCCAAGATGATCATCCTTATGGGTTTGTTCCTGTGAGAACACCCACGTTCTGGTGCAGCACAGGTCGGAGCGTGCTCAAGCCTCCCCAGTAGGATAATGGCCAAGTTGGAGCTATGTCCCCTCTCTGGTCTGAATGTTTGGATATGTTGTAGCAAATGCATCTCCTTTGCCTCTTACAGACCTGAGAAGCCTTTGTCAGCTCCTTTATTGCCTCACTTTACACAGGATGTCACGTTTTACTTAACCGCTTGTATACGTCCTGATATGAAGATGCTTTTTCTCACAGCATCAAGTTGTTGCTGACTCATCTTCAGGCTGAGCTGTCAGTGAGCCCCAGATATTCGTTTTCTGTGAGAAAACAAGTTAGTACCTTTGATTATTCCTCCCTAGAAGCACTGTGTGGTGATTGTAAGTGAATTGCCTCCTGAATAGCTAAGGTTATTTCTCTAATCCAAGTTCCTTTTCAATTTCATCCCTCCAAAAGGCAACACAGCAGTTTAACTAGCACAAAGTCACAGCCTGAACAGGTAATTTAATCTGTATAAACTTTACCTGAAAAATTACAACCATAAACCCTATGAAAATAATCACTAAAGCTTTATTTAACCCAACTGCTTTTACTAATTCCTCACAGGTGTATTTTAAGAATGAAAAAACTTGTGACTTAAATATGTTTATTCCAAATTCTTCATCTTACAACTTGAATTGGCCAAATATATATTCAGGATTAGCTAAAGAAATCATATGGGCATATAATAGAATGGTTTGGGTTGGAAGGGACTTTAAAGATCATCCAGTTCCAACCCTCTGCCTTGGGCAGGGACACCTCCTAATAGACCAGATTGCTCAGAGCCCCATCCAACCTGGCCTGGAGCACTCTCAGAGATGGAGCAGCCACAATGTCTCTGTGCCAGTGCCTCAGCACCCTCACAGTAAATGATGTCTTTTTCATAATGTCTCTTTCAGCTTTGGAGTCTTGGGTGTGTGTTTGGATTTGTTTGTGAGGTGTTTCTCCTCTCCCTTCTCTGTGTTTCTGGTTCATCAAACCAAATAATGATCTCTGGTTTGGCATTCCAATGTGAAACGAACCATGCTGTTGTCAGTGCATCCTGCTCTGCTGAGTGTTAGTGGGTGTCATTTGCAGGTATTAAATACAGATAAGAATAGGTCAGTTGTTCCATCTTCATTTATTTTGATATTCCTCTGAGAAAATGAGGTGAGCAATTAGCCAAATGAGCAGACAGAACCTCCCCTGTAGCCGTGCTGAAGCTAGCAGAACAAGGCAAGCTGGGAAACCAGACTCTCCTGCTTGGAATCTCACTGGTAGTGAGCAAGGGAGGATTTATCTTTTACAAGCTGTAATTTCTCCATAGGTGGGGCTGAGCCTCGTGGCTTGTAGACCTTCAAGATGAAGCTGCTTGATTATATTTCATCACAAAAAATGGTCTGTGCTGCAGATCAAGGTGATAATAAGTCCTAGGCAGGGCCAGAAAACTGATAGGAAAGGTACAGCTCCTGTGCTCAGCAACACAAATCCACTTGTACTCTTCAAAATTCTCATTACTCTGTTTCTCTGCTGAGGAAAGACCAATTTCTTGAATTAATGGGCATTGTCATATAAAAGTGTTTTCTTAAAAGACCATATAAGCTTTCAGGTCCTTTGAAGTAGAAATATGGTGTTTAACAACAAGGACATTGTCTACACAGTTACTGTTGGGGCCTCATTAGGTTTAAAGATTAGAGATGACCAATCAGACATGCTCCAGGTGTTTCCTCTCCTGTAACTAATATTGGTTTTTATGAGAAATATGACCTTTATTTGCTTTTGAGTCATGCCCAGCAAAATGGAATTGTCACTCACTATCAGTGGATTGGGATTTTGGGTTTGGGAATAAACCACGTGTGTTCCTATTTTTGCATAAGCATTTCTTGTCTTCCTCTCCCAAGAACATGGATTATGATGAAGAAGGTAGGAAAAATAATGCTTTGCTTGATTGAAACCGTCAAGATTACATCACAGAACATTGCCAGTTTCATCTTATAAACAAGGCAAGGTCTGTGGCTCAGCTATTCTTCTATGGAAAATAAGTTTGCTGTCTCACTTGAACTCTTAGTCTTCTGGCACCCAATGCACATGGCCATAGTAGTTGGCTTTAAAAAACACAGCACAAGTGAACAACACCCCCCCGCCTTGTCTAGCCTAATTCCCTTGGCTTGCACAAGGGAAACTTTGAATTTAGCAAATGGAACAAGCATGGTCTGAGCCTGCTCTGTTTGGGAGCAGTTGATAAGTTGTGTCAAAACAGTCCTGTGTACTTGGAATGAAATCCTGCACATTTTTGAAGGGAACACTTGCAAATATTACCACACTTGCCGAAGTGTCTGAAACAGTTGGTGCTGGTACAATACTGGCCAGGCAGCAATGGAATTAAAATATTTCCCCTCCACTGTCTGCTTGAGGCTTATCAGCTGCTAATGCCATGCAGAAACTCTGTCTGTCTGTAGTATACTGATCCAAACTGGAAATATTTCCCTGCATAAACAGTTTTCAAAGAAATCTTTCAGCAGTTTGGGCTTTAGCAATGATGCTTTAATTACAGTCTTGCC
Source organism: Acanthisitta chloris (assembly GCF_000695815.1). Lineage (NCBI taxonomy): Eukaryota > Metazoa > Chordata > Aves > Passeriformes > Acanthisittidae > Acanthisitta > Acanthisitta chloris. The sequence continues at coordinate 16,399 of NW_008658987.1, forward strand.
CCAAAGGCTCCAATGCATCAATAACCTCAATGAAATGAATAACCAGACATCAAAAGTGTTGGCATGGGTGGAAATGCTCCAGGTTTGCCGTGGTCCAGTGCAGACTAGGCAGTGACTTTGATTGGAAAGCGCTCAAATTGTGACTCTAAATGAACTAGCACAGAGCAAAAATTTACCTTCACATCCTTGCTAAAATACTTTATGCAAATGGCTTGAGCTTCACAGGATTTATGTCATAAATCTCTGTCACTTCTTTCAGGAAACCTTAGCAAAGGGAAGAGATTCTGTAGAAATGAACTGTAGAGAAGTTTTCTGTAAATATAACTCAGTATAAAAAAGACCTTATTTCAGTGGTTCTTGTGGATCAAAAATGTGATTTAAGCAATTTATGTAATTTTTTTATTGTATTCGTTTTGCCAAAGTCAGTGTCTGTACTTCATCTCCCACCCTCTGCTGGGTCTTTGGGTCATGGCAAGTCAACCTGTGCTCCATGTTGGTCATAAGCTGAGACAGGAGAGTCAGATTAGATTTAGGAAAAATGTCTTCCCTGTTAGGGTGGCACTGGAATATTGCCTGGGGAGGTGGTGGAGTCACCATCCCTGGAAGTGTTTAAGAGGCATCTGGATCTGGTGCTGAACTGAAGGGTTACAGCAGTGACAGGTTAGTGGTTTGACTTGATGGTCTTAGAGGTCTCCTCCATCCTTGATGGTTCTGTGATTCTATGTTTTCCTCTGCCTTCCCATTGTGTCAAGCTTGTGATGCTCCAACAGCATCAGGGACAAGGAATATGACATACTCAGAGTCCCTGACCATGGTGTCCCTGCCTGTGGCAGGGGATTGGAACTAGATGGTCTCTAAGGTCCCTTCCAACCTAAACCATTAATTATATGGTTTTTCCATGAGTGTATTTTTACATTGATATATCTTTGTTTTGTTATGTAGATAAACCTAAATTTCAGAGCCAGCAAAGCTCCTATGTGCAAGATTTTATTTCATACACTCACAGGGTTTTGCCATGGTTAATGACAAAGATATGACTTATTAAAACAAATAATGTGATAAAAATAACATGTTATTCCCCTAAAGCTATAATATACCATCTAGAAACAACAGCATGAACTTTCTTAAATTAGTTGTTTAGTTAAACAAATCTGAATAAACCCAGGCAGTCCATTTAGATAAGTAGTAAGTGCTTGAAGAGAGGAATACCCAAAAACCAGAGAAATGCACCCACAGAAACCTAAATGCAGCTGAACTCTCTGTTCCCTCCTGTTTTCTGTCCCTGGTGGGACTGTGTCCGTGTGGTACAACCGGAGATTGGGATGCCAGGAAGCCTGACAAGGAGAGAACAGATTGCTTCCCATCACTGAAATAGATGATTTAACCTATTTACAGCACACAGGCGTTGGTCTTCGAGAACACAAACGTTCCCAGGCTGTGTGTGCTGATAGCACTTGTTCTGAACCTCTACCTCATCAATCCATTACTTCAGGAAGTGAGGACAGAAACCAACCACATCTTAATTTGTGTAGGTGGATGATAACGCAAGAGCCAGCAAAGCAAGGGGACAACCTGTGGTTGAGCCAAGAGCAGAACTTCTTCTGAGAGGGAGAATGTGCTGCTGTCCTCATGCAGGGCAGAAGAGCCTCAGTAGCTCTGAAGGCTGAGTTGTGATGCTGGCCAGTGATGAAAGGAAAGGCATAGGAAAGATGAGCCTGACTTGCCCTTCTTTCCATTCTTCTTCATTGTAAGATACTCTTCCAGCCTGGACTTGTACTAGGAATTTTTGAAAGCCATTTTCAGAGGGATAGATGGCAAGAAACCCAGTATTTGGATCTACATGTAGATGTGGCACTTGGGGACATTGTTTTATGGTGGGCTTAGCAGTGCTGGGTTAAGGGTTGGACTCAATGGTCTTAGAAGTCTCTTCCAACACAAACGATTCTCTGATCTGTAGTTGTCAACACAAGTGTTTGAGAAAATCCCAGAACCATGGAAACTGCAGCTACTTAGGTCTTAAAGCGTTGTCCCTCCATGGCTGATTCTGCCAAAGGATTTTGCAGAGCTATGGAGGCATTAACTAGGTTGGGTTCACAGGATAATTGGATTGTTCTTTTGCTTTGAAGAAATGAAGAGCTGTGATAGGCAAATTCATTTCATTTTAGTTTTGTGGCTTGTGATACTTCTGCCTTGTTTAGCTCTGTCTCCTGTCAGAGGTTACAGCCCCACGTGCCAGAAGGAGCAATATGGAACATCATTTTGGTTCTCTGAACTCAGACCATGATCTGGGGAATTAGCTTGAACTGTAATTGAAGCTGAATTTCTGCAGGGACCAAGGTCAATTTTCTCTGGAGTTGGCACTCTCTGAGAAAAAGGTAGAGACATTAAGATCTCAAGGAGATGCTGCCACTATTTATTAAAGAATCTGAGTCCTATGTACTTTGTCCTATGTCTAAAGGGAACTTTGAGGCAAATCAGTAGAGAAATTCCACTTTTTCTGAACCCATAGTTTGCTCCTTTACCTGCCAGTTTGCTTTAGGACAGAAAAGTGCAATGTGCAGGCACAGTGTTTAATTTTTCTCATTTCTCTTCAAGAAAATAAACTATGTGCAGGTAATGAAAGGCCATGAAACACTTTTTAAACAAGCAGCTGAAATGTAGCCATAATTGGGAAGAATTTTGAAGTAGGAGTTTATTAAGGCAGGAGAAGTGGAATTCTGTAAGCACATTCCTGAGGGAGTGAGTGGGAGAAATTATTCTGTCTGGGGAGAGCATGAAGTGGTGTATGTGCATTTTGGGGGTTATGAAGAGGCACAGTGTGCTTCGTGTGATTCCACTTGTTCAGCTAATTCTAATCTGTCTTTCCCATCCATAGGCTAATCAGGAGCTCCAGAGTAGTCAGGAACTCGAAATTTTAAACATTGTGAAATGGTTGTTTTGTTTCATTTTCCTGTCTCAGTGACACACCTTGGAAATTGCAGCTTCAAGGAGAGAATGACAATTTTCTTCTTTCTTTTCCATCCCAAGAGAAGACAGCAAAGAAGAAATTTTTTTTTGCAGCTAGAAAAGCCAAGGAAAAAGATGATGAACAAAATAGAGTGCTTTTAATTTATTTGGTTTTGGCTCCTGTGTTCTATTTCTTACCAGCAGAATATCTGGAGCAACAGTAGAGGTTGTGTAAAGGTCTGATCTGTGCTTTCCTTGATCCAACTCCTGTTTTGCCATTTCTGCCTATGTCTTTATCACAGAAGTATTTTTCTCATTTTTCTTCTTGAAAAGTGTCCCCCCTTGTACTGAAGCCTGAGGCCAAGAGGAAAGCAAGAGTTTCAAATGTGGGTGGCTTGTTTTATTTGGTCTAAGTGGCCAGGCTGGATGTTCTTTGAACAACCTGAGCTAGTGGAAGATGTCCCTGGAATGAGGTGATCTTTAAAGTCCCTCCAACCCAAACCATTCTCTGATTCTATGACTCCACTAAGGAACCCCTGTGACCCAGACAGGCTTTTATTCCAGCACATAAAATCCTTCGATGTAGCTGACGCAAAGGATATTTATGTGCTCAGAAGGAATACTGATGAGAGATTTTTCTGGAGCAAGTGAAATCAAAAGGAGGTTTGTTCCTAAGCAAGTGCTCTAAATTGTAGTGAAGCTAATGTCTTCATTTGGAGTC
>NW_008658987.1:20078-22876 GCF_000695815.1 Acanthisitta chloris
GAGTTGGAATTTTGGGATCCTGTACAGGGAATGCAGGTGATTTCAGAAGAAAAGTAGATATTTCCTTGTCAAACCAATCCTTTGAGCTTAGAACCTAGAATTGCAATTGGCTGTGCTTTCAAGCAAGGGATTTCTTCCTTCGTCCCACAGGAATGAACATGAAGACAGATGGGAAGCAGTGGAGGGGAAGAAAAACAAAGACACTTTTCCTGAACTGGAAAAGACAGGGAATGCAGGTGATTTCAGAAGAAAAGTAGATATTTCCTTGTCAAACCAATCCTTTGAGCTTAGAACCTAGAATTGCAATTGGCTGTGCTTTCAAGCAAGGGATTTCTTCCTTCGTCCCACAGGAATGAACATGAAGACAGATGGGAAGCAGTGGAGGGGAAGAAAAACAAAGACACTTTTCCTGAACTGGAAAAGTTGGGAGGATTCTAGAAAATGTAGTTAATGCAGAGCTATTTAGCTATGTTGGCTGTGATACTTCCATGGGCTGTGTTAAATGTTTTACATTAGATATTATTTTTCCATAATACTGGAAAATCTTGTGTACTTTATGAAGCACCAAATGTTAGCCTGGGCTTGCCTTGCAACAGCCTGGGTATCACTGGCATCTCTAATTCCAGGTATGCAGTAAGATCCACAGACATGCAGATCCATAGTTTTATTTTCCTGCTGGAAATCAGGATTTACATTAATCCTGACTGAAAGAGGAGCTCTCCTTCCCTTAGTCCCTTTTTAATGTTTTGCTTGGGAATGGCTAACTAAAAGTGCATAAAGAATGAATTAAAAGCTGTTTGAGCTTTATGCTTCTAATATATCAGAGTAGAAATGTCTCTATACAACCTCAATATTAACATTAAGTGGGAATTTATTGTCCTTTGAGTTGACTTGTAGCATTGGCCTCACACAGAATTGCTGTGGTGGTTTTATTTGTCAGACCATGACGATGTGTTTCTCTGAGCACGAGATGTAATTTCAGAGAGACAAATGAGACTCAGTCAGTGGGTCAGAGAAACACAGCTCAAAGGCTCATAGTTCATAAAATCTTTATGCACTGTTGTAATAACAAAGGGGAAAGCTTGTGGAACATCCCAGAGAACTCAAGAGCCAGCAGAAACTTCCTCTCACATCCCACAACTGAATCCAACTTAGATATTTCCAGGGAAAGTGTGTCCAGCCATGGCTTTTCCACAAGAGCCCCATGGTGCTTGCCATTTCCACATCCAATCACTCAGTTCATTGCTCTTCCATTGTTCCTGGATGATCCATCATGTATAAGCTATGCTCACTGCGACCAAGTGCAGAAAACAAGTTTGCCACAAGACTTTTATTGTATACTAATGCAGTCTGCAAGGGAAAAGGAGGAGGGAAGCAACATCAGAAAATGTACTGGATGGTTTGAATCTGAATGGAATTCCAAAGAAAACCAACCCAAAACACCACTGCCACCAGCCCAAAGCAGGAAAGAAGTCTGAACTCGCAGGCAATAAAAACCTGAGAGGAAATGATGTCTGTTAGCTGGATCATGGTGTCCTTGACACTGTTATGACATGTCATCATGTCTAGATTAGGTATTTTTCAAATTTATTTGGACTTTTATGTCTCTTATTTGTGTTTAAAATCTGCACTTCTGTAACATAATCTACTATTGGATCTGTATCTAAAATAGTACACACTGAAAGTTCTAAAGGAAAATCAACAAAAAGTATTAAAATTTCAGGTAATGTTAATAACTGGATCAAACCCTAATGAAATCATGAAGTTCCATGCTGATTCTAACGTGGTTTCTATGAGGTTTTTGATCTTTCCCTTCTTTCTTCCATCTCATTTCTTGCTAATACAGTGCAGCAGCTGCCATTCTTACGGGGAGAGGTGGCTGCAGTTTTCCCATCAGTACTGCTTCCCTCTTGGTTAAACAAATTATATGAGAAACAGGGGAGAAACTTCATTTTCCCCAGACAGAGCCAAAACACCTATTTAGCCCAGGTTCTTGGCTCCCAAGGAATGGGAGCTAAGGCTTTCCAGCCCTTGTGCTGCTCTCCCATTCTATCACTGCTGCCTCTTTGGCCACCTCCCCCGTGGTTTGCTTTTGAACACGTACATGAGACTGGATTTGAGGAGCAGATGCTTGACTTGAGCACAAATAAAAGCAAAGAGGTTGATCCTGCAGTTCCTCCAGCACTGCTCATGAAAAACTAGGCATGAAATGGGCTGCCGAGGAATTTTACAGCCATGCAGCCAGATTACCAGAATTCCAAATAAATTAGGTGCTGAATATTGAACAAGCCAACTGGGACAGTTAGCAGAGACCTGGTGTGTTTAGGCAGTGTGGTTAAGTTGCAGGGGCACATTCACAGAACAAGTTGAAAATGTGTTTTATAGTGTGCACCCACTCCTGTGAGAGACCTGGTGATGTGAGCCTGGAGCAGCCCAGTGCTCTGACAGGACCTGCAAAGTTGGCACTGACTTACTGTGCTCAAATTGTACAAATGTACACAGGGATGTGGATTTATCTCTTTGGTGCAGCACTTCGAGACTGAAAAGAGCTCTGTAAACATGTTCTATATTGCTGTTGCTAATAAGAAAATAGAGACAAGGATTTTGTTACCAAGTTATCTGACAAGCTCCCTGGAGGCTTCACAGCTTCCTCTGGGCTCCTTCCCTCCTGTGTGACCCATTAGAGCTACCCTGAGAAGACAGATTTGTTTAGGGAATGGGAAAGTCTCGTACAGACGAAGCCAAACAGATGTGATGCTGTGATATTGAGCTGTTTGGTTAACATCTTCGTGTCCTGC
>NW_008658987.1:22907-29825 GCF_000695815.1 Acanthisitta chloris
AGGCAAACAGTGGTGTTGTCATCACTCGTCAGCTCTGTGGTGTGGTACAGTCCTAGCACAGACACCACTACACAATGTCAGCAAATTGCTGTGCTGCTGATTTTCTCCTGCTTTAACCCTCCTGGCTCCCAAAGAGGAAAGGACTATTTTGGCTTCTCATTCATGCCTGATTCTTCCCTCCACTCCTTCCCTGCTTTCCCTTTCCAATCCCCACAATTCCCAAACTCCTCTCCCCACGCAGAGATGAACGTTGAAGATAACAAGAAGAGACTCTAAATGCTGCTGCCTCATTTGTTTGGCATTACAGCATTTTGTTCATTTGGACTTTACTGCCATTATTATTAACCACTGAGATCCATAATTTCACAGCCGAGACAGGGCATAAGTGATTTGGGAGCCACAAGTTATTTGCTACTGATTGAATAACATTCCACATAGTTAATTGTGCTTCAGAATAATTGATGGGTTATAGTCTTGCTGTTGTCTTTTTCAGCAAATGCTTAGCTCCCACAGGAGACCCTGAGGTTGGAGAGCAAATGTGTAGGAGCTGCTTCTCTGTCATGATGCTAATTTTGGTTTGGCACCTCTGAGAAAACAGACTATGCCCTTTTCATCTTGAAGGAGCAGAGTTGTTTTTTAAAGGAAGCTTAATAATGCAGACTGGGACTCTGTGATCTTTTGTTAGTTGCTGTAACTTGTCTTGATTTTGTGGAGATTTAGGGACGTGGTTTTGAGAATCCCTGTTTGTGTATTTAGCTTTGAAAAGATTTAGAGACTGGTAGGGACCTCATAGCAACTTTTCAGTATCTGAAGGGTCTAGGAGGAGCCAGAGAGGCTCCTTGTGTTAGGAACTGCAGTGATAGGACAAGGGGTAATGGGTTCAAACTGAAGGAGGGAAAGACTAGGTTGGATGTGAGGAAAAAGTTTTTTCCTGTGAGTGTGGTGAGACACTGGCACAGGCTGTCCAGGGATGTGGTGGCTGCCCCAACCCTGGCAGTGTTCAATGCCAGGCTGGATGAGCCTTGAGCAACTCGATTTAGTGAGGAGGTGTCCCTGCCCAGGGCAGGGGGTTGGGACTAGATGATCTGTGAGGTACATTGTGTTGCAAAGACTTGGATGTGAGCTTAAGCATCAGTTCAAGAACAGGCAGTTCTTTAAACCCATCCCATTCAAGAAAGCTGTCTCCAAGGGCTTTAAGCAGATGTGGAAGGTCTATCCATACAAAGGGCTCTGCTGAAGTCAGAGCTCTATAGCTCTTTAATGAAACACTTGGATAAATGCTAACTGTGTTTCCTTTTCTCCTGAACTACTAATGCTTCTCAAATAATCACTACTTATACCTTTTATTAGCAATCTACATTTTCAAGGGGTTATTTGTCCTTAAATCACTTGCACAGGGCATGTGGTGCTAATATCAGTCTATTAGAGAAGTGCTTTCAGAGAGGGAGGAGAAAGCCCCACAGAAGGCAGACAGATAGTGTTGATGGCATCTACACATAGGTTCCATGAATGCACTAGGATTTAACTGTTGAATATGTGGAATGCAGACTGCCAAAACTTTGTGTGTGTCCCATTTACTCCTCAGTTATGCATATCCAGCCTTTTCATGAGTCATTTTTGTGGTATTTAGTCTGGGATCAAAATCACCTCCTAACATCTTAAGTACAGCACAGATTCATTAATAGATTAACATTTTATAGCAAATATTTTATGTATGCTTTGCCTGGTTTTAGACATAATTGCTAGACATGTAAGAGATGTGGTTTCTGGAGTTTTGTTGGATCAGCAGCAATCAAGCACCTGTTTCCATTCTCCCCCAATTTTATGCTCCAGTTTATTTCCAGGGATATTGCCCCAGTTCCTGTTAGGCTTTTGGATACACCTGCAATGCACATAGGAAAGCAAGATGTGACTGAGCAGCAGTATAAACAAGAAATTACTGATCATTAGAAGGGATTAGGGAGTGCAGCAGTGACATCCAAGTGAGCACTACTTGTTTTGCTAAGCTGGATTTAGGAGGGAAATAAAGAAGCATTTCTCCAAATCACTTCATTATTCCTCATGTGGTGGCCTAGAAACAGATGTGCTGTTAACCTTTGTCCTGTATTAACTCCAGTTTGTTCTTTTCTGTCGTGGAGGAGGCTGGAGGGAAGGGAGAAGTGTAGCACGATGGTGGGAGGGAGTGTTGCAGTGCCCATGCCACGACATCTTGCAGCCATCAAATGTGACACTGAGAGTTTTCCACTTTCATCACATTCCTGCGCCACAGAGCAGCCTTACATTTAGCCCTTGCCTAATTTGGGCAGGGCGCAACGGAAGCAACTCAAGTCCCTTTACTACAGGAGCAGAAACCTCCCTGTGAAGTACCACAGAGCTTCATGAAGTATCATTAGTGGCAGGGCAAGAGGGAATGGCCTCCAGTTGCACCAGGGGAGGTTTTACATTGGATGTTAGGAAAGACTTCTTCACCAAAAGGGTTGTCAGACTCTAGAACAGGCTGCCCAAGGATGGTGACTCCACCACTTCCCAAGGCACCACATTGAGCTTTGAATACAGACATTTTACTTTCCTTTTTTATCCCCTACTATACAGCATGTGATGTCTTTGATGTGGTGCTTGTAAACTGTCACACAAGTGACTGACAGCCCTGAAACACTGCTCCTCACTCCTTCTCCCTGTGCTACAACAGCACACCTACAGCTCCATCCACTCAGATAGTGGTAGGGAAAATTCATTTCCATGCGGAATTTCCCCTGTGAATAAACAAAGATGTTCCATTTCCTTGTGTTGTCAATCAGGAACCTGTCAGCTGGGACCCAGGTTCATTAGCTTAGTCCATTTCTTCTTTGGGAACTGCACTCAGTGCCTTTGTCTTGCTCAGAAATGGACTTGCATGTTGTGGTTGGTTCTGAGAAAGAAATTTTAATTCAGTATTAATACAGTATTTCTCAGGTAGAAAAGAAAATCCTGTAGCCAGCAATATGTGAGAGAATTCATACACAGCTGCTGGTCATCATTGTGAATAAGTAGGTGCCTGTAAGCTCTGTGTTTTAACAAATCCAGTCACACACTGGTTTTAGCTTCAGGGTGAGGCTCCTTTGCATCCTGCCAGTGTTTGTCATAAGGACTAAAAAGCCCTTTCTGAGCTTTAGCTATGTTGTGCAACAGACATAGTGCTATCTCTGCTCAGAAGGATGAGCAACACAAAAGACTAAGAAACTATAATAGGAAAGTGTCAGAAGGACAAAAGAATTAGAGGTCAGTTGGGATGCTCAGGCTAAAAGCTCTGCAGAACCTGGAAGACGGAGAGTCTCCTGGCTCCCAGCCCTCCCTCCCTTTCAAGGCAAGGTGATTCCTGTTGCTAATGATGCAGTGCCACTGCTGTTAGGAAATGCCAGTCCAGAAAACAAGCTATGTTGTTGAAAAGCCAAAATGGTTTATTTGGCCAGTCCAGATAAAGCTGCTCTTCATATTATCAGGGCTGTAGCTTTCCTGGGAAAATGACTCTGGAGTGTCATGAAACAATCCTGCCTTGTGTCTGTCCCAGGATACTTGTAGGGACAGCAACATCATTCTCTCACTGCCAAGAACACTGGTGTTAAAGGTCTTAAGTAAGAGGTGTCTGGGTAGGCAGTGCAGACTGTAAAACTTGAAGTGATGTTGCTTGAGTGAGTTGCACACTCAGTTTTGAATACAGCTTTATCATTTAATACACACTGCTGTCAATTAGCAGTGGCTGAAATGTGTAATTAAGCTATGAAGATCACTGCTCAGCTCTATCCCATTGCTCCAGTGGGTATCCTGCAGCGTTGGATTGCTGTGTGATACACAGGAGATGAAGGAAGAGAGATAATCATTTCCTTTTGAGGCAGATGTATGTGTTTTACAATGATGTTATGTGATAGACTGCAATAAGTAGAACAAATAGAATAGCAAAGTTGAGATGAAACAGAAATAATCATCCAAGAATATTTCTTAATTAATCAGCATTGACAATGAACCTCCACACTAGGAGTTTCATGCATTAATTCATAGGATCATTTGAATACTTTGATGATACTGAGCAAAAATTTATCTGGAAGAGTATTCATTGGAAACTGATGGAATTGTCTTTCTACTTAAATATAAAGGGGGACAGAATTTGTTCTCTGTCCTGCAGTAGGTGCTGTGTGAAGGTGTCTAAAACCCTTGAGATGTCTCTGAAGCATCACATAATCCTCATTTTTTTCCCCCATGTCATAATGTTCTTTAATTATAAAGCAATTACCTCTCTCAAATGGTATCATATAAACCCACAATATGGTAGTTTTTAACCTACATTTTACATCTTATCACTTGGCCCTCAGTCATCCTTGCTGCCAACTCAAGGTCATTTCACAGCATTTAGGTTGATGTAGGCTCTGAGTACTGGAGGGATGAATAATACATAAGGACAGTATTAATTCAGAAATGGTCAGAAAGACTACTTTAATTGAAGAGAAGGTAAGGCACTAACTGTTTGGCTGCTAGCTTAGGGGCTGCCATCAAGTATGTCATTTTTATGAGAGATGTCTTCTTATGAAAGGCAACCACATAATGAATAACTTTCAGGTCCCTTAGGTGCAGTCACTGAATAAATTCTTCTAATATAAAGATGAACTAATTTGACTAAACTGTCACAGAATTAGGAGTTTCAACCTTGAGATGTTTAGCTGAAGAAGACTTCACACGTGTGCATGGCAGGGATTTTTGGGCCCATGTAAAAGTGCCTCTGTTATTACCAATTCGTGTAGTCTTTGAGGCAGAGTGAGCCACGTTGAGGTTTACACTGTCTGTAACAATGACTGGTTTGGGATATTAATAGACTCAGGTGGTGTCACCCCAGCACAGCAGGGAACACACAGGTTGGAATGAAGGCCAATCCTCCACACCTTCGGTGCTCAAGAGTTCTGTGCCATAGCACAGAGAACAACCTTTACAAACTGGTTTGTGCCCTGTCCCTGTCCCAGCATGCTGCTCCTGCTCCTTGCCTCGTGCAGTGCTTGCAGTAAGCTCTGCAGACCACTTGGGAAGTACCTGAGAGGGGAATCCTCCATGCAGTTTATGGCAGTTTGTTTCTGAAAAATGACTGAAGCAGGTCGAAAAGCTTAATCTCCAACTAATCACTGAGTCCTAGAGTCATGTAGGTTAGAAAAGACCCTCAAGGTCGGTTTTCCTTTGCCATTAGCTTGCCTTAACTTCAGGAGTTACCCCTTAACTTTAGGGATAGTGTGTTTCTTTCCCTTGCAACATGCTGATTAGGTGTCATATCCGATGGGATCTGTTGTTGCTGAGAGCCCAGAATTTGCTGTAAGGTCTGGATTTGCGTTTGGCATGCAAAGAATTTAGTCAGATTGTTTTCTTTTCATGTCACTCACATGTAGATGCAAAACCACGAGTGCTGATTATGCAATCACGTTTTTTTTCTCCCCCCTTTTTTCTAAATGAATAACACTCGGTGATAAAGCTGGAAGAGTTGTGCTCTGTTTCCACAGCTGCAGCGGACTGGGAGCTAAGAAAACAATAGCTGAGCATACACATGTGCATTCCAGCTGCTGCTGACTCCCACGTTCTCCTTTATCCATTCTCTCCTCCCACCTGAGCAGAAAATTGCCTCGGTGACAGGAAAGGTTGGTAGTGGATATGCTGCCAATTTAATCATGTTTTGTGGAAAATCAGAATTAGTGTACGAAAATACTAATTGCAGCTTAATTTGCAGAGTGATTTGAAGTTGAAGCTTCTGCTTGGGTTTCATTAGATGTTTTTTCTTCTCCTGTAGACTAACCTTGGAAACAAAGAGGATAACCCTAAGGAGTCACAGAGGAAGGTTTCTATTCCTTTTCCCTCCCAGCTTGGTCCCACAGTCAGATACTTTTCCTTTAAAGCTCACAGCTCTAGAGACAACAGTTTCCTTCCTGCTGTTCACCAAGCTCTGCCTCACTCCTGGGGGGCCACTAGCATCTGCAGGAGTTGAGAAGATAAAAGAGAGGTGAGCTGGTGGGAATATTGAGCCATGAGGAACAATTTTCTGGCTTGGTCCCTCAGTTTTTGAGCAGCTGGATAATTTGATAGAAGAACCTTAACTGATTTAAACCCACCAAAATACACCACCACCCCCTAAAAAGCTTAAAAGTACGGCAAGATGTAGAATCTTCCAAGTGACACATTTGCAGTAGCACTGCCAGAGTGGTGAACCAGTAAGTGACCTGAGTTGGAGTCTTTATGTAAACACTGGTTTAGAAGTGGATCTTTTTCTGCTCTGATTTATAAGGACATAAAAATTGCAAGAATGGAGCTGAGGATGAAATGTGTGTGTGTGTCTGAGTGAACATTTTAGTTTGGTTTATATGGGCCAACACGGTGAAAGTCTGTGAAGGTTTGGAGTTCACATTTAGTCTTTAAAGTTGTATTTGCTTCTCTGATCCATCTACACTCATAACCCACTTCCCCTCCCCCAAATCTTACAGTTATAAGGCAGAAGATAAAAATGATTACATGATGGATAATGGTTAAATGATAGATTCAAGATAGAAAATGTTGATTTTCTGGGACACATTTAGTATTGATTGAAGACTTGAGCAGAGAAAATGTTCTGAGAGACATGTTTGGATTCACCTGGGAGATTTTCCTCTGTAAGTCATGCACACACCATCTCTCAGGAGTAACTGCTTAGCTGTGGTATGTATCAGTGATGGTATTTCATATCTAATTCAAACCTCTGGAGCAATATTTGAGATACATAGAATAACTTACCCACAGGTTTCATCAGGTAGAAGATTGGCAGCATAAGCCAATACATCCTTCCTACTCTTAATTTATATTGCTCAGCAAAAGGGTATATTTTGTGATGGATCATGTTCCGGTGCAGAAAGCCTTTCTTTCACTCCTGAGTGTTGCTCA
>NW_008658987.1:29845-41457 GCF_000695815.1 Acanthisitta chloris
TGAGAGTTATTTCCATACCTATAGCATCACTCATGTTCATGGCACAAACTGGTTGCTTTTTTTGGTGCTGTTTCAGCCAACTACCTGGCTGAAATCACATTCATATTTAAACTCCATGTTGAACTGAAGCCTTAGCTGTAACTTTTCTTTGGAGCCAAGTATCCAGAACTCAGGGCAGGATAAACTGCTTTCTCCTGCCTTGTTGCTCAGCTTCAGTTTGAAAATTGAGCTATACACTTCTATAGTGTAGGCTCAAGGCTCCTTGAAGTGGTTTTCTCTATTGCTTGAAACCCCAAAGCTTTTATGGTAGCAGAAGTCATGAGTCTCTAAGTTAGGAAAAGACTGGGAATAAAAAAGATGTGAAAATTTAGGCAAACATTTTGCTTTTGAGCAAATGGACTAGACACAAAGTGAGAGAGAAACACTGTGGCTGTCGGCTGTGGCTTTCATTATTGTCGATCTGAAGGGACCGTGACTTGCTGATGGCTTGGCAGCAATTCATGCCAGGCTGTGATAGCTTTATTTGCATCTCATTTAAATCAGCTTAGCTCTCTCCTCTCCCCCAGTGTCTTCTTTATCAACCTGCCCCTTTTCCAGCTTTACTCAGGTTGTAGTTTTAAAAACCCTAACAGATTTGACATGAAACTTTTAGTTTTTATGGCAGATGCAAAGTAATTGTTGTGTGACTCTTTCATGTTGGTCCGTGCCCAACATATCCATGATCAGGAGCTTTGCATCCCTCTGTCCTGCTCTTCACCAGCCTGGTTGGAAGACAGAAAGCAGAAGGGCTCCTGAATAGCTTCTGCTTCCCTCACAAGCACCTTAAAGAGTTCAAAGCAACTTTGAGGTGGATAAGAGTAAACATACCTGCCCAAAGTAACAGCTTTTCCAAACATTTAGGGGCTTGTGGGCTCAATGCTAAAGCCTCAGTCCACTATAAAGATGTCTTTATTAGCTCTATTTTCTCTCACCACTGACTGACTCCTGCTTCTAATGATTTCCCTGTGGCAAGTGGAATGTTGGGTTATTTCTCCGCACTAACCTGGACCTCTGAGGACTGGAAACCTCCAAGCAAAAAATGTCACTGGTCTCTATGTTCTTTACTCATCTGGAATAGCTCTATTACTAGCTATTGTGTTATACAAAGAGTTTCAGGTAGGATGTCAAAGATTTTTCTTTGGCGATCCTTAAATATACATTCTAGACTGGTATCTCCTTGTATTTTATTGTTTTTAACCAGGAAATGCACAATCCTCAGTAACGAACCCTTTAATTGGTGTAGCCTGCAAACCTCAGTGCTGTCACTCTGCAAATCCTCTTGGCAAATCATTTTACTTATTTAAAATATTCCTTTCTAAATCCTAGGCTAAAGTTAAAAACTGAGATTTTTTTCATCATATCCTGAGCTATGCAAGCATAATAAAAATCCATTTTCCACATGTACCAACTAGAACTGTGCTAGCAAATCCTGAAATGGGAAACTTCCAGCTGATTTTCTTTGTTAATCTTCAGTGAGCCTTAAAAGAATCTTGGTTTGAAGACAATTAATGCAGTATTTGTAACAGATGAATGCTAAAATCAATATGTTGTACATGCACACTACAAAATTAGAAACATCCCAGCTTCTTCCTCAATGCAGAACCCACCCCAAAGTCAAGGGGGAAAGCAATCACTAGAAAGCTCCTTGAGGAGAGGGTTTTTAAGGAAAAAGGCCTCCATATGTTTAAGGCTGTGTAAGCACAATGGGGATGTGAGACATGCCAGGAGAATCTCTTCCACCATCCAGACCTTCAGTCCTGCTCTCTGCTGCAAGGGAATAGTAGTGAAAATGTGCTAAGACTCTGTCACTGCTTTCCAGGTGAGAACTGAGAAACTAATTCAGCATTACTGAGGGCATCAAAAGGGGGAAGTGAGGCCTCCTGATGTTAATGCATTCCTCAAGCTCAGGTCAAGTGGACTTCAATGTCCCCGTGGTGATTCACATCCAGAAAGACTCAGGCACTTGGATGTGCAGTTGACCTTTACCAACTTAATTGTCTCTGCACCTTGAGACTGGAGGTAGGAGTGATGTGAAAGCCACTGGCTTAGCTTGGTGTCGTCCTGAATTCAAACAGGAAGGGAAAGCGTGTTGGAAAGGAGGATCATGAGCTCACACTCAGGAGGGAGGATTTATTTGCTTATTTATTTATTTTAAGAAACCTCTGAAACATTTCCCTCAGCATCCAAGAGGCAAAGGCCCTATGAAGTCACCAGGATACTCCCCCTGGGAGTCAGTTGCTTTCAAGTTTCCACTACAAACAAGTAAACAGCTCAGTGTGTCAGTCAGCCAGCTCTGAGCAGCTGCCTTGGCTGGGACAGCACAGCAGTGCTTTCACTGTAAACAGCTGAGCAACCACACCAGGGAAACAGAAGTAAGGGTAGAAAATGTGCAGAGCCATCCCCAGGTAGTGAGGATAAATTAGTGCTCAATATACATCTTATGATGCATAAAGTTTACTTAGTTCTTTGCTCTGCAGGTATCTGATAGACACCTCTGGTCTAGACACTTGGGGTAAGGAAAAGGAGAGCACAGTGCATACATACAAAGTCTTCCCAAGTCTTGAGCCCCTGCTCTTTATACAGACTATTATCAGTTTATTACCTTTATGTAAATCATGTCCACCAAGGTCAAAGTCTGAAAAAGGAAGAAATGAGACTCTGTGGCCTGTCAGCATGTGCTCATATTTGACTGGTTCCTAGTGTTGAAATTGCAGTAATGAATTCCAGACCATTCATAGTCCTAACTTGCTTTCTGCTTTTGGGATTAAGTTTAAGCAATTCATTCTAAAGAATTAGCTAAACTTGTGGTCGAAAGCAATGGAACCGATAGGATGTATCTCACAGACATTTTGTGGCAGTTCGTGAGCTCATGACTTTATCTTCTGGAGAACTCCCCAAAATCACCATCTGCCTCTTATTCCCTTCATGTTTTGCCTTGTTCACTTTGTTTTCCTCTTGCACAGTCTAAAACCAGTTTCAAAACAGTTGTGTTGAGACACTTTTTCTATTGCTATTAACATAATTGCTGCTATATCCTCACTGTCTTTCGCTGCTATTTGCTGCTATATCCTCACTGTCTTTCGCTCAGGTTACTTTGCTTTCCCGTGAGTGCCCTGCAAGTCCTTTGAAAACTGAATACTTTCACTGCAAAAGTAATATTGGCACATAATGGATCAATTAGGAAGGCACGTGTTGCAGCAAGTGAACAAATCCTGACCATTTTTGTAACAGCAAAGAATCTACTGGTAATCAGAGGTTGATATTTCTTTGAAACATTTCTACACTTGAAATATTTTGACTTCAAACTGATTGTTTTGCAGATCCCTTTTTACATATATGATCATAAAAATTGCATGTCTATGTGCCTATAGGTATGTTCACCAGCAGAGCTGTGCCAAAAATAGCACACAGACACACACACAGATGGGAAACACAAGAAGGCAGCAGCAGAGGATATGTGTGCATATGTATGTATGTTACATGTGCATTGTTGCCAGCATATTGAGTAACTTGCTGAGGGCACCACTGAAACAAGATGCTGAACACCAGATATTTGCCTAGGAAGCAGATGTATATCTAAGGCTAATTCTTGATAGGGTTTGATTCAATAATTGTCAGATTAAGAGTGTTGGAATCCCATGCTTGGATCTCTAATTGCAGAGCCCTCACTGGGGAATCTGCCTGGTGTTTATGAATTCTTTATGGGAATTAGCTTGATGTGACTCTCATGTTTCTGTGGAGGCGTTGTCAAGAGGCAAACTGGTTTGCAATGTGTTGCAAATTGTGTTGCCTGTTCCCCCCAGGCTCAGCTTCTGTGTTGAGGAGAAGGATGGAAGGCTCTCTGTCACAACACCATCCCTTTAGAGAAAGTCCTGACTTTCAGCAAAATCAGCTTGTTAGGGGAGAAACTGCCGGGCTGGGACTGAGGACTAATCTTAAGATCAAGGAGGCTGTCAGTGTTAGTACAGCAGAAACTGTTTGCTGAAATAGCAGGGTGGGGACAAGGACTTTTTCAGTTGAATCAAAAACTGGGAATTTACTGAAAGGATTTAACAAAGAGAAGGGGAAGGAATTGAAATGCCTTGTGGACAAAGTTCCCTGAGGACTCTCAAACATGGAATGAAGTATGAGGCACTGCATGGTGTCCTGGCTGTAGTTTACCTGTTTTTAAAGAGGAGAAGAATATTGCAGTGGAATCATGGGAACAATGTGGGTATTCGTCTGTGCGCAACATTTCTTTCACTGAAGTGTAGATCCCAAAATCCCATTATTTTGAGAGTGTGCTTTAACTACTGCAGTATCTCCTGTGTCAGCACCAGCTTGTGAGTTTGGGGACAATTGGGTGGCAGAGCTCCAGGCCCCCAAACTGGCCACAGAGAAAATGTTCTGAAAAGGGGCCAGAGAGACAAAGCAGCAGCTCTGCAGCATGCTCAGTCCAGAGGAGCACAACACCCAGAGCTGCTGCAATGAATTACTTAGACCAGAGCTTCTGGTTCTGTGGAAATTAGTTCAAGAATTAAATGGGAGTTACACAATTCTTACAGATTGCCAGGCACTAGAGACAGCTATGGCGCCTTCCTTGGCCAGGAAGCTATCATATAAAAGCAGACTTGAAGTTATTTATGGACAGGCAGAGCCTAATGGTTTTAATTTTCTAGATAGCTCAGGAGGCCAATGGGATTGGCAACAGCAGGAGAATGTGTCAGGAAGTCTCAGCTGCTACCACAAATGAATAAAAAATTGGTTTTGGGGGGGATTTTCAGGATTGGTGGATCTGGCTGTTCTGTTCACGACTGA
Organism: Acanthisitta chloris; assembly: GCF_000695815.1. Taxonomy (NCBI): domain Eukaryota; kingdom Metazoa; phylum Chordata; class Aves; order Passeriformes; family Acanthisittidae; genus Acanthisitta; species Acanthisitta chloris. The sequence continues at coordinate 34,682 of NW_008658987.1, forward strand.
GAATTTCATCTCTTCTCACACTCAGGGAGAAGCTGTCTTTGGTTTACAGTCTCCCGTTACATTGGATTTTTCAGTGTCAAACTGATACAAACTCACTTGTCCTTGATTTTTGATACTTGCTGCTGCCCATGCTGGATTCATTTTCTAATCATATGGAGGCCATATGTATTCTTTACACACAGGCTGTACTGCATTGCAGAATTTATTATCCCATCCTTTAAATATACTGCTCTTACATGCTCAAAGTCCAGCGTTTTTATATGCTGTAGATATGGTTACTGCTAGGGAATTACGAGGCATTGTAAAAATCCTGTTTATCTATGTAATTTTCTATAATAATTGTTAAATTGAGATGTGAAAGCTTTCTGTGGAGGGAAAAAAAGAGTACATCAAAATACCTGTGTTCCTCTATATATAGGTATTTCAACTAGCTCAGTTCATGGAAGGAAATTTCATCCAACAGCTAGGCAAGGACAGAAGATGACTGCTTGAAGAGATCCAGTGTTGAAGTTAGCACTTCCTTTGGAGTGATCACTCAGAAACCCCTTTCCTTGAGTTTTGTCCAGGGTCCTGGCCATCCACACGTACTTGTGCCTCTTACTCAGGAAATCGATGCGAAGTCATAGCCCATGAGCTGAAATCAGACCCTCAGACTTTCAGTACTGCGTGTGCCACGAGAGCTGTTCCTGAGCTGTGCTGCAGCACTTGGTCTGCTTCCTATGGTTGGTATTGTGCATAAGGGATACTATGGAGATCTGGAGTCTGCTAGCTGTAAAACAGTGCCCAAATAATGCTTCAGAGACACCACATTGCCTCTGAGCTCCTTTGGCACTGCTCACAGCTACAAGGAAACTAAAGCATTAACAGTGAGGCCAGCAGGGAGAGAGGAGGGTGTTGCTGCTGTGGCACATTTCTTGGGTCATGTTTGGTTTTGCCCTCTGGCCAAAGCAGGTGGAGGAACCACTCTTAAACACTTGTGGAGCACAACAGTTGCTCTTCAACTGTTTCAGCAGATCTGATAGTATGATTGAGCTGGTTTTTGGAAAACTTTCCAGAGATGCTTGCTGCATTCACAGGAATATTTTCTGTTATGGGTATACCCATGGGTCTCCTCCACCTCCCTACCTGATGCCTGTCTTCTCCTGCCTCCAGGTACCAGATCCACACAGGCCTTCAGCACTCCATCATACGGCCGACGCAGCCCAACTGCTTACCTCTGGATAACGTCACGCTACCTCAGAAGCTGAAGGAGGTTGGGTATTCGACGCACATGGTAGGCAAGTGGCACCTGGGCTTTTACCGCAGGGAGTGCATGCCCACCCAGAGAGGCTTTGACTCTTTCTTTGGCTCTCTCTTGGGCAGTGGTGACTATTATACTCACTTCAAATGCGACAGCCCTGGGATATGTGGCTATGACCTCTACGAGAACGACAATGCGGCTTGGGACCACGACAACGGCATCTACTCAACGCAGATGTACACGCAAAAAGTACAGCAGATCTTGGCTTCTCATAACCCCAGGAAACCCATATTCTTATATATTGCTTACCAAGCTGTGCATTCACCTCTTCAGGCCCCGGGGAGGTATTTTGAACACTATCGGTCGATAAATAACATCAACAGGCGGAGGTACGCGGCCATGCTGGCTTGCTTGGATGAAGCCATAAACAATGTAACCCTTGCTTTGAAGAAGTATGGGTACTATGAGAACAGCATTATCATATACTCTTCAGATAATGGTGGGCAGCCAATGGCTGGAGGAAGCAACTGGCCTCTCCGAGGGAGCAAAGGGACCTATTGGGAAGGAGGGATCCGTGCTGTTGGGTTTGTCCATAGCCCTCTTCTGAGAAACAAAGGGTCTGTGTGTAAGGAGCTAGTGCACATCACAGACTGGTTCCCCACCTTGATCACCCTGGCAGAAGGGCAGATCGATGAGGACATCCAGCTGGATGGCTATGACATCTGGGAAACCATTAGCGAAGGCAGACGTTCTCCGCGGGTGGACATCTTGCACAACATCGACCCCATTTACACTAAGGCAAAAAATGGGTCCTGGGCAGCTGGGTATGGCATCTGGAACACTGCCATCCAGTCTGCCATCCGAGTGAACCACTGGAAGCTGCTGACAGGGAACCCGGGGTACAGCGACTGGGTGCCCCCGCAGGCCTTCAGCAACGCGGGGCCCAACCGCTGGCACAATGAGCGCGTCTCCTGGTCAGCTGGGAAGACAGTGTGGCTCTTCAACATCACTGCTGACCCCTATGAGAGGGTGGACCTCTCCTCCAAGTATCCAGATGTGGTGAAGCAGCTGTTGCGGAGGCTCTCGCAGTTCAACAAGACGGCGGTTCCTGTTCGGTACCCACCTAAGGACCCTCGGAGTAACCCCAAGCTGAACGGAGGAGTCTGGGGACCGTGGTTTAAGGAGGATGAAAAGAAAAAGAAATCAGATAAAAGTAAAGGTGTGAACAAGCAAAAGAAGAACAAGAGCAAGAAAAAAGCCAATCGGAAAAAGGGGCAATCGTTTCATTGCCGCTCACGTCTTGCTGGTGGGTAGATTCTAAGAACACTCCTTGGCCAAGTCTGAGTCAGCTTGGCCCAACTGTCTTGAGTTTCTGACAGGATAGACTAGAAATGCCAGTTCTGCACTATGGATGAAAGTTGTCATCTTAATTTTTAACCTGACTTCACCAGCACAGGAGATGTCAACGGTCTGAGTGACCATATGACAGACTTTCTCCTCCACAGGATGAATGGTCCTCACCCATCACCTCCACATTCCAGATATCAGCGGTAACATCTCATTTCAGGCCATTCAGTTTTGATGGACTTGTGTTGATTCCTTGCCTTAATTAGTTGGAATCTTTGGAGAGTATGGAGGTGTTCACAGCAGATGTTCCCAGACTGATGATTCAGAGAGGGAAAAGAAAAGCAGAACCTGAGAACCTCTGTGGGTCAGTAAGTGTTAGTCACCAATCCATGACACAGCAAAAACGTGAAGCTATCAGGGTAACTTTTTAGAGGTGCTGGGGAGGGGAGCATGATAGGAGGAAAGCTGCTTTGAATTAGGTTTTGACTGTCTTAAATAAGTCTGAATATTTTTAACATTTCCTAGATGTGCTAAGCTCCCCCAATTTGCAGGAAGACACATGACCAGCTAGCACACACCACCTGTAATTTATTATAGGCACAGACAAAAAACACATCACCAAAGTGAATGTAATATTTATACACTTTAAGATAACTATACAACAAAGAGACATAATTTATTTTACAGCACAGTCCTTATTTCTCTTCCATTAAAACTTCCTGGCTGGTGCAAGGTGCTCCTGTGGGTGCTTAGGGATGTTTGGGGTTTTTTAACTTGGAGTTTGTGATTTTATTTCCACCCCATCATTCAGAGTTTTATTTAACAGATCCATATCCTCAGAGTACTGTAAACCAAGGAAATACTGTATAACACTGCTAGGATGAGGAAGCAGAACGATTCAGGTGCATCACTGCATTGTGTATTTGCCTCCCAATGGTTTTGAATGTAACAAAGGGTTTATTTAATTTAGGAGCCACGTGAATATTGTTCAGTTTCTGTACAGAAGTTAGGCCACCTTGATGTTTGGAGGGAAAATTTGACTTTAAACCTTTTATTTATGTACCTATTAAAATAGTTTATTTTTATGGCATTCATAAACCTAGTCTGTTTCTTTTGGTTGGTTTGAGGTTTTTTTTGCATCCAAGGCAGCAACTCTGTCCTAGTTTATTTTAACCAAACTCAGTAAGCTTTTTTTATTGCTATTATTTCTGAGTGTTTTATGACATTTTGCTTCTGAAACAGAATTTCTTCATCCAAGATGTATATCATATGAGACATGCTTCAAACTTTGCCCTTTTCCAAGGTGTCTGCATGGATGATGGATGCATGGACTTGGCTGGTGATCTGTGGTAATTGATACAATACATACACACATAGAAGTTTCGAGCTGAATTATGTGCAGGAAAATTGATGATTCATTTGTTGAGTAGCTATAACATATTTTGGTTATATTTCAAAGAAGCCTTGACTGAGAAATCACATTTATAGGAATGGGTTACAGTTGAAAAATGAACCATTGGTAAAATCAGTGCACACAGGAATCTGAATTATGTCCAATGCTCCAACACCCCTGACCTCTGGGAGAGGAACTGCCTGCAGGTATATCCTGCCAAAACCCAGCAAATGGCACCTTTTCAGCTATAAAGCAGAACAGAGATAACACAGAAACAAGTCAGTCAGATTTTAGAGTTGCTTTTGCAATGAATATACTGGGGAGAACCCAGAAATGGATTTCTCAGAGTTACATATAAATAACGATTATAAAAGGATGATGTGCATCTGCAGAAGTGTTTAATGTTGCCACTGTTATTTTTCATACTGTGTGGTCCTTCAGAGCACTAATTAATTGCCTTAGAAATCAGTCTAGCTTTGCTTCAGGTCCAATGAGTAATCAGGAACTAAAATGTTCTCTTCATTTCTCACTTTTTTTTTTTTCATGCGCCATTGGTGTCCTTAAAAGTAATGAGATTAATGTCTGGAGATATTATACTCCAAATGTGATGTGTAAAATTTATATCTGTGAGAAAATACATTTCACTTTCCAAGGTCATTTAAAAAAAGGCCAAAATTAGGTGTGTAAGCTAAATTAAATATAGAGACAGACTGAGGTGTTTCAATTTATTTTGGCATAATGGCAGCACAGCAGTGTGATAAAGTGTTGTCCTCATAGAATCAATTATTGCCCTTTTATGGTGGTTTTAGCTTTTCTTGGTCCTAAAAAAACAGAGAACATTATTCTCTGACAGCATTTTATTCTCTCCTTATTTATATCTGTTCCCTCTCAGGCAAAATGGGAGTCCTTGAAAGTAACCAGTGCCAGGCAGAACAGTGGATCAGTTCTCCATATAATAAATAAATGTGCCACAAGAATAAGTGTTTGCAGAGTACACAATGGGAGGGCATTCCCCTGGAATTTGATACTTTAATCTAGTACAGGGCAAAAGGTGGGTTTGGAGTGGGGTAGAAAGCAGCTACAATTGGGAAGCCTTCCTGAATATTTTGCTGAGAAGATCCTGATGTGAAAACACTGTGTCTGCTCTCATGCAACACTTCTTTTTTCACCCCAGCAGTATAAAGGTCTCTAGTTTTTGGTGATGCCGTGGAGCTCTCAAACCTGACTCTGTTTACGGAGCTATAAGTAGCTCATGCACTCTCCCAGCAGGATTTCACAGCTTATTTATGTCTCCAAATGTGTTACGTGCCCAGTCTCAGGGTAGGCTTGATAGGTAAACACTGAAAAAGAGATCTCAAAAGGACTGGGTGGGGAGAGGAAAGCAGGGAGGATTTACTTAAGATTTTTAAGTTGTCTCAAGCCTTTTCCACATGCTGTATGGGCATAAGGAAAAGGCAGGTTGGGTACGAACTCTGATCTGGTCTTAGTGACATCCACACCTTTGGGAGGACCAGCCTGAGCAGGGAGACAAGATTCCTTCCTTTAGAAGAGTGTTGTCTTTTTCCAGGTTTTCTCAGTTTTATCTTATAGCTCTTATGAATGAATTTTCTAAAGGTAAGATAATTTTATCATCATCAATGACTTCTTAAATTTTATTTTCAAGAACATTATTATTCCTGTTGTTATTCTTGTTGTGTTGTTTTTATTTAGTTTGCCATAAAGTTGGAGACAGAACCCTCCCCTGACTATAGAAGGCATTTCCAGGAATGGTGAGTAAATCAGAACTGGCAGTCTTTGTGTGGGTCATGCTGGGAGATGTGAGGGGAAGTCCATGCAGTCCTCAAGCTCAGTCATGGTATATGAGTTATCCTAACTGGTGGAGTTATTAGCATCTGAGACATCCCAAAGTTTCCTCTGTCTGCTGGGACATGAAGCTCTTTGGAACGTGAACTAGGCCATTAAATCCAGGACCTTTCTGTTTCTCCCTGGAAGTAATTGGCACTGATTGGATTTCAAGCCAGTGAAAGGGGACTCACATTTCCATCCATGCAGGACTGTGCATAATGGGTTATCTGAGGGACTGTCTAGAAAACACTGAAACTTGTGCTCACACTGCACAGAATGAGCTGCTTTTTCTTTCTCCATTCAGCAGCCACCACTCACCTTCTTACACAGCCATCCACGTTTGAGAGCTGCTGTTTATAAAGAGCAGCATTTAGGGAATAAACTGTGAATGTATTTGCTGTTAAAATTTCTTTTAGTTGAAGGAGCTTCCGATTTGGTTGATGACAAAGAGTGAGAGTAGGTTCCACAATGCAACAAGGCTAAAAAATTATGTCTGAATTCTCCTTAAATTACAAGGAGGTACTGAATTCCTCCTGGAAAAAATACTTGGTAATTTTCAGTGTTTAACACTCCCAGACTAACACAGGTTCCTTGTGTCATCTGGCTTTAAACCCAGGGAAAGTTCATCAGCAATGTTCAAACAAAGTGAGTAAAATCTAGCTTATGTCATACTGCAGACACAATAAAATGCACTCTCAGTGTTAGGCCCACTTGTCCAAAAGGTAATGTTAGCTCAGAGAAAGCCACTGGAATGCACACTGTACCTGTTGACTACTGACTTAATGAACTGTACCCTCAGGGCACCAATAACTTTTCTGTTGCTGTTCTCCATCCTTTATTTTCTCCTTTCCAAGAACAGGCAGAGAATGTGTATTCCCATGGTGAACAAACGAGCCTAAGATTTAATTTAGCAGTTAAATGACAGAAGCTGCACTTCAGCATCCCATTCCT
>NW_008658987.1:41537-69244 GCF_000695815.1 Acanthisitta chloris
CAGGCCAGTGTGAAACCCCAAGTGTTCTAATTCCCTGAATTATGTTTGTTTTCACTTCTGCCAAGCAAGGTAATAAGTACAAATGCAGATAATGGCATGAAAGAAGATATAATTATAAGTGCCTGGACTGGAATTAATGTTGCAATAAAGATGTAATCCATGAGATGGTTAAAAGTTGCTTCATAAATTCCATTAGTTGCAGTTATAATCAGGGCAAAGTTGCTGAAGTTCAGCTTGTGGCTGAAGTTTATCTTGTAGCTGAAGTAACAGAACTGATTAATGGCTGCTATTGTGAATTTCCATAAGGAGGGGAGAACAGGGTCCTGAAATGTCATACTAACATTGCCTGAAAAATGGATCTTAAAATTCCTTATAAACATCAGAGTCTCAGTAAAAGTCAAGTATTTAATCACCTGAAATTAGTGCAGGCTGTGATGTTTGTTGTCATTCCCTAGATTTGCTTTAAAAGATCACTTTTGAGAGTTACTTGGCAAGGGCACGTTTGTTCCTCCTTTAAATTCTGCTCCTTAAGCTCAGCCAGCTCGGAACTGCACCAGGAGAAGTCAAAGTCTTACTCTGAGAGTAGGGATTTATCATCTACTATATCAGTCATGTGTAGAGCACAGTCTGGAAATGGACATCACTAGTAGCAGAACCCAGTACACCTGGGTGGATTCACCCAAATCTGATGTGAGAGAATAACTAATTAATTCCTTTCAGATAACCAAGAGGTATTTGTATTTTAAAAAAGGCTGGAGGAGGAGGAGGAGGGGGGGAAGAAATGTGGCCCTGGGAGGAGATCAAGGGTACCAAGCTGTGACTGCTGTCAGTCTTTGAATGAAGAAATTGCAGGCTGCTTAAAAGGAACATTATGGGAGAGTGAATTGTATGTCATTAAAGAAATACTTCATCTATCATCATCTACCAACCTTCAAAGCTCTGAATGTTGGCAGAACTTTAAGGCCAAGGGCTTAACTAGTCATGTCTTACCTTTGGGCAACCCTCTGAAGTCTTCCTCTGACAGCATATCTGTTGTACAGTAATTGATCCCAGTTTGATTTGGGTTTTCATTAGCAGATTCCATCACATTTTGTCACTCTGGATGGAGGGGAATATAGTTAGTCCTGATAAAGAGCATATTGGAGCTTTTGGGTCAGTGGTGTTTTATCTTTACCAAATTGTTTAGGTTCTCAAGTGATCACTAAGCAAGACAGATACCTAAATATACTTAAATAATTGATCTCTGATTACTATGTGGCTATGGAGGATTTAAAAATTCATCATCCCTGTTCTGACCTCCACAAAGAAAGGCTTGCAGAGGTACAGAGGGACTGCACAGCCCTGGCCTTCAGCCCAGATGACTTCAGCAACTTGCAGCCCTTTGTCTTCAAACATGATTTCTTTGAGATTTTTCCTGCCACTAGATTTTTTTCCTCTTCTCTTTGCAAAGAAAAAGGCTACATGATTAATTTTGCTTTCAACATGGGATGTGAAAGCCTGCTTGGAAACCCCCTGCATGGAATGGCAGCAGGGAAGGACAAGAAGTGCCTGGTTTGCGTCAGGAGGAACACGCTGTGCTGCTTCCACTGCTCTCTTCAGCCTCCCACAGCCACAGAGTCCTTTACAGCAAAGTCATTAAACTTCTCACCATGTAAGTATGCCAAGATCCAATGGTTATCCCAGATAATGTGCTAGTTTAGATGAAGTGGTACCTTTGTGGTTCCTGTCCTGCTTTCCTATCACTTTCTTAGTCCTCCCACACACTGAACTCATGGGATCCTTATATTGAAAGGAGTGGAAGATTCTCAGCAGGGCTGAGATCTCCCTGGCATCTGTTTCCTTCCCATCTATGCCAGCAGAGACCAGCATGAGGATTTGTTCTAGGAGACAGTCCTTGAAGTCTAGCTCAAATCCTGTCTTTCTCATACTATCCATGGTTGTTCCTCAGAAGTACACAGGAAGTGTTTCCTATAGCACAATCCTAAATTCATAAGCAAATAATATCCTTTCTCACTGCCCTGTGTGCTTTCACAGTAGCCTTATGACACACACTATGTCTTGCTAAAGATACAGATTTCCGGACTGCCATTCCTATCCTTGTCTTTCCCATTTCATTACTCCAGCCCAGTAAATTCTGCTTAATTAGAAAGTAACTGTTTCTTGAACAGACATGAAAAGCATCCAGTTCTGATTTAAATCAGAAAAATATGAAGAATCTTTGACTTCCCATTGCAAATCCCTTGCAATAATTAATATCTCAGTTAATACCTTAGTTACAATTAGATGTGCCTTCTTTCTACTTTGATTCTTTGTCTGACTACAGATTCCAGCCTTAGGTTATTTTTATCCCCAAGACTAGGAGTCCTTTGGCACCTGGTGTTTTCCTCTTGTGATTGTACATCTGTATTCCAACCTTTCTGGTTTTTTTAGAAGCTGAACAGATTGGCCTCTCAGGGTCTAATTGTATGGTACTTTCTCCAATTCTCAAGGAGGAGCGGAGGCTTTTTTTGCACACCTTCTCCAGATTTCCAGTATGAAAATGTGGGTATCAAAAGTCAATAAAGTGTTCCAAGACCAGTTTCACTCAAACTGCATAAAGGAATGTCACTTTCTGAGGAGAAAGGAGTACTCCTCTGCCTCTAATGAATTGCTCATCCTTTGTGCCTCTCAAAGTGATTTAAGATTTCTCAACACTTCAACCTTTCTAGTGGTACAATCTCATTCCTTGTTACACACATTCTGTGCATCAGTTCAGAGCTTGTTTCAGTCAAACACATAGAATCGTAGAATTCTATGTGTTTCTGGTTGAAAAGGCTGAATTTAGATGATTCTATGAAGTTTTCAGGTCATCTGCATCACTTGGCCCTGACCTCCTTGTTGTGTACCACTTCAGCAGCCTTTGTGTCACCTGCAGATCTTGTCTGCAATCATTTTCCATGTGCTGGACCCAGAACTGCTTCCCTGCCTTTAGTGCAGCTCCTCTCAATGATTCCTTCTCACCGACAACCCCCTTGGAGGCAGAGCAGGTGCCATTGCTAATACAATTCCGTGTGTGCTCTTCTTGTGCTGTCAGAGTTATTTTAACCTGTTGTTTGCTCAGTTCAAGCAGCAAAACAGTTGAGCATCCAGGAGGCTTGAAAGCCGAAGTCTCGTGTGGTGAAGGTGCTGTAAGCTGAGGCTCTGCCCTACAGGCTGCACTGAGCCTAGAGCATCCCCTGCTGCTCCCGGCTTGGGATGGCACTCCCAGGCAGGGAGCACAGGCAGGGAACTGCCTGGGGAGCTTGTGTCTGCTCCTGTTCTTTCACTCCTTAGGTGTTGTTTATTCTTATAAAGAAACCAACAACTCAAGTTTGAAACGGTCCCAGAAAAAGAGTTTGATGTTTTCTCACAGCATTTCCATTCTCTGTCTCACCTCCTACAGCCATTTTCTACTGTGCTGAACAGTGATGAAAATGTAGAAAATAAAGAGGATAGAGAATAAACTCTTGTTTTATTTTATACCCCAAAATATACCTTTTAACTCCCACTCATTTAAATCAGAGATGGTTTATTTATTCAGATCTAACCCTCAGGCTCTCATGCATAACTGAAGTGTTTTAGCAGTTGCATTTTCCCAACAGACCATGTTGAAGATCTTATAGGTGAGTAATCAATCCCATAAAATATCTGCTTCGGTTCCATCATGATGGACATACCCTCATTCTGATTTTCCTGGTTCCAAGTGCAACATGCTGGTTTATCACTGCTGAATGGGCAAATGCACTCAATCAGTTCTCTAATTCCAGAATTACTCAGTCTGTGACTGCCTGGCGATATTGTTTTCCCAAAGATCATTTTTTTTTGCTTCTTTTCATGAAGTGCTTTCAGAAAATAGAAAGAGGAGTTACACTGCAAGGGCATCAGTGCTGCTGGAAGCATTCACAGCTTCAGTAAGTAGGGCAGATCTGAGAGTTTGTAGTCACTCTGTGCACAGGTCCAGGGGAAATACTTACTAGCTTAAATGGGCATTTGGGGAGTTACTGTGGTAGGTGTGACAGCAGTGAACCAAAATTGTTCATTACAGGAGGGCAGGTGGAAGGAAAATCAGTTTAGGTGTAATGTTGCCTACACTTTTCTTTTATTCCCAGAGGAAAGACATGCCAGTGACTCTCTTCTGCATTGCCTCCTGACACAGAAGACTTCCCAAGGTATAAAATTGTGTTTCTTGTGCTGTCACTGGGATTTATCCATACCATACTGTAACTACTTCCTTAGCTTACCCTTCTTATTGCCTGTGGAATGCAGTGCATTTACCACTACCACTTCCCCCCAGTGATATCTTCAGTATCCACCACCCATTATCACCTCCTTAGGTAATCCTGATTTACCCAGATCTCAGTCTCTCATTCTTCCCTAGACTTTTATGGGCCTTGCTTGTTTTTCTCTTCACTTGCAATTGTGAGTAATTTTCGGTGAGAGCGGTACTGCTGTTCCTCACTCTGGATCTGCACTGATCCTGTGTGGTAGTTTTTAAGCAGTACAAATATTTCCTGAACCATAATCCGCAATAAACAGGTTACTCTGTGCAACTAGATGGACAATTAAATCCATGCTTTTGTTAGCAGGTTGAAGCCTTTAGCTAAATTATCCCAAATGCCTCTGCCTGACCAGCTGTTTCCAAGGGAAATGAATATTTGGCTTTAATTATAAATCTCTTCAGGATATGATTTCTCTTTTCTCTCCTAACCCAATCTGTCCTTTTGGAGACTGGATAAGCTCTCCCTGTGTTGTATGAAGGGTGGGAGGGATCACCAGCATGGCTGAGAGTGGGATTCATGGTGTTTATTACCCTTCCTGTTAATGGTTTTAAATCCATTTATGCCCTTGCTGCAAGTTGAAGCAAAAAATCTGTGTGGCCAAACTTTGTTTACGAATTTGCTACAGGTACTGTGTGATGAAACAGTTTAAGTACAAACATGTTAAGCCATATGGAAAATCCACCCCAATATTGCTAAATTGCCCCAATGTTTAATTACCCAGGTCATTAGAGGTGTGCACCCTCTTCCTAATTGCTTTCTAATTCTCATTTCCTGGTCTAGCCCTCAGATCATCTCATAATTCTTTATGTTCCCCATGAGGGTGTGTGTAGATTGAGACTAACCACAAAAGAACTCCTCCTCCAGGTGCTGTTCTCCAAGGAGGAATTACTCATCTCAGCAAGGATTTATCATTAAAGTGCTTTGTAGGTTATTATGTTTTTCCACACAACGGGTGAAGTCATTCTTTATATTTTGAATTAGATGGGGGATGAGGAGGAGGACAGAGAGCTCTGGGCTGGGGTGTCAGGGGAGTCCTTACTATGGTGAGATCCCCCCTGGAGCTCTTCCCTTTTACTTGGCAGAGAGTGGGAAGGGGAGGTACTTGCATCTTCTGTGGTGCAGGGCAGCAACTCCTTTTTATGACCAATAAAAAAAAGAAAACCACACTGAGTTACACTTCCTGGCACCTTTTCCAGCACTGCTGGAGAACTTGGCCCTTGCTAGTCAGCATGAAGACCTTGAGCAAGAGAGGAATCTTTTCCTGCCAAGCTTTCTTCCCCAGCAGAGGCCAACTTGCAGCAACACAGCACGGAGATGAGTCAGGGAGAGGTGGACGTGGGTAGACACCGTGACCTGATGTCTCCAGAGTCCGCTGCATTTATTGCTTCAGCCAAGCACCACTGAGGTGGGGAGGTATGGAACACTCCTCAGTGAAACCCTAGGCTGTGTGCTGCTCTTCTCCTTGTAACTTTTACCCCTGCACATTTCAGCTCACATTCCTCCTCATCAGCTCTTGGTGCTTGTCATGATGTTTCATAACCATGTTATGTGCAGATGTTTTCATAGCCGTGGCTTCATTTGAGTCACTGTCACTGGAGGGATTTAAAGGATGTGCAGATGTGGCACCTGGGGACGTGGTTTAGTGGTGGCTTTAGCAGTGCTGGGGGTATGGGCAGACTCAAAGAGCTTAGAGAACTTTTCTAATCTAAATGATTCTGTGAAATTCTCTAAATCCTTCCCACCTACTTTGGAAGTGCTTCTCCCCTGCCTTTGCATGGTGTCCCTCTGCCTGCCCTGTGCTCTGACATGGTGACTTGTGCACTGCTTCTCTCTCTGCAGACACCCAGACCTTGGAAGCCACATCCCAAACTCTGCCACGGTAGCCCTCGCTACTTGGGTTTTCTTCCTTTGTGATTCACTCTGCCAAGTGCCTGTTCAGAAAATGTACCCACACTCAATGTTTTGTACAGCTTTCAAAGGAGTCCTGAGAATGTTTAGCTGTTACTTATTAGAACGAGAGGCAAATATCTTCACACTCACCCCTTCCCCCCATGTCTGCACTACCTTCAGTGAGTGGAAATGATTCACTGTGATTCATTCTCATTCCCTCCCAAGCTCTGTTCTTCCCTCAAAAGTACAATACATCTTTTCATGTTCTCCATGAATGCTTTGGCTGTGACTCCCTTCTCCTATGTTTCTCACAGAGAAGTTTAGTGGCAGCTCCTGTAAAGAGCAGGCACCTGAAGGAGCATGAGAGATAAGCTGGGTTTGTATCTGGAACCAGCTCTCTGCACCTCTGGGAGAATAATAAGCAGCTCTTGGAATAAGTGAAGATGCTACAAGAATTGTTCAGAAGGACCTGAAAGTTTCTGGGCTCTGAAGTGCAGAACAATGGGTTTAGAGAAGCAGGAGATGGAAGATAACTACAGAGTTCTCTTCAGTTCCCTGCAAACAAAGGCTCTGGCTTCACACACTTGGCCTCTGGAGAGAAAATACAGATAGAATTGGCTTGTAAAGAAGGAAAGATGTTGATTTTTCATCCAGTTTTAATGAAGACCTCCAAATAACAAAAGCATTCATCTGGATTTTTACACCACAGATGACTTCAAAACATCTATATCTCAATCACTGCCCGTATGTATATTTAGTGCAAAACCAGATGTTTAGGCAACAAAGCTAAGCCAAGACACTTGTAAGTGTTATTATATGATGATAGCAAAGTTACCCTCACAGCAAGACAAATGGTTGTATTAAGCATCCTGAGCCTGGAATTTGGGCACCTCTGCTTTTCCATCCATAAATCCTCCTAAGCGATGACTTGTGGGTGTTGATGGCACGCGCTAGGCCCTCTCTCTGTACATGGTTCTTGGGAGATGAAGCTTGGAATATCTATTCCAGGTTCCTGCTGCTGTGCTTGGGGATGTGAGAAGTGTGCTCAGGCTCATTAAATCTGCAGCACTTGGAAGCCGTGCCCGTGGTGACACCACAGACAATATTCCATGCTAAACTCAAGTGCTGGAACTCCTTGGCATGAGGCACAGCACACATGAGAGCTCAGGAGCAGTTCCAGGGCTGACTCCAACACGTCTCCTTGTTTTGCAGCTGCTGCCCAAGAGGTGGTTTTTTGCAACAAAAAAAGTCAGAAGTGGAACAGATGTCCTTGGGGAAGCTGAAGATGGAAATATTTCTCATGTGAGCAGTGGCACACACGTGGACTGGAGGCTGCGCTGGGAGGTTTCTCCAGGGACCAGCGACCTTTCCTGCCGGTCATGGGGAGCAGAACTTTTTCCTGCCATGATACAGTGCTTGATGTGGAATTCTTGAGCACACAGAGGATAAAATCCTACAGGGCTGCATTTCCCCAGGCTGAGAGAAGACAGTAATTTATGAAAACATGGATAAGCCACCTATGTTACTGTGCCACTTCAGTTGTTTTCAGCTATCAGCAGAGACCCAGAGACATTCTGGATCCAAGAGATCCATCCTGGATTCTGAAAGAAGGAATCTTTCCCTTTAAGCCTGCTCATTTCTTGTGTTTAATACAGCTAACCTGAAATACTCTGTTTCTTTTAAGCTCTGCTTCTCGTTGGCTTTGGAACCGCATTCATCTAGAGTGTGAAATTCCAAGTCACTGCAAAAAAAGCTGTCTTAGGAATATTCTTGGCAATCCTGCAAGCAGAAAGTACAGGAAACCTCACAAGAGGGTTTGTTCCAGCAACACTGCCATCCACGTTTCACAGCTGTGGGGACACTCAGAGCAAATCCAAACAGGTTTTCCCTCTGACAGAGCCTTGCTGAGGTGCAAGTACCTGGGACTCATCCCTGGAAGTGTTCCAGGCCAGGATGGATGGGACTGGAGCAACCTGAGCTAGTGGAAGGTGTCCCTGCCCGTGGTAGGGGTTGGACTAGATGGTCTGTAAGGTCTCTTCCAACCCAAACACTCTGGGATTCTATAAGCTTGCTTCATTCAGCTGCTAAGCCTCTCTGCACAGGTATATTGGCTACATCAATGAATGAAACAGTTTATTGCTGGTCCAAGTAAAGATCACCTTATCTAAAATATCCATGAGGTGAAAGGGATCCTCACCACCACTTTCTCCAGAGAAGAACCATGGAGGAGACATGAGGCTGAAGACCTGAATACCTCCTGGAGAGGCCAAGCCATGGTGACTTTGTCATGAAAACACAGAGACCTTAATTGCTGCAACTGCCCAAGGATTTACAGGGAGTAAATGTGATTCAGAGCTTGATTCCCTGACTTCATCCTGTGTTCAAGAATGACACAGAACCTCAGCTTTGGCTTGTATATACTGTGCTACAGTTGTAGAGCTCCTCAGGGTGCCCCTAAAGGGAAGGCAGTACAGGTAATATAGCCAAAGATGAATGATGAAGTGTGTACTGGCATAGCTGCTCTTCTGTTTGGTTTTAATCTCAGTTTTCCCTCAAGTTTGCAATACAACTAACACTTTTAAAGCTTGTTGCAGTCAGAATTCGTTTGCTTTTAGACAGCAGAGGTGTTATTTATTTTTGGAGATTACTGAATTTTCTCATTTCTCTATTGGAAATGACAGATTTAATTTTTTTTGTCCTGGAAACTGTAAGAACCACAGAACCCTGAAGTTGCTGTTTCAGCCACTGGGGTTGATTTAGGAAAAAACATCAGAGAGGTCTCTTACAGTTTAAAAAACCACCTGTATAGCAATGGGATTGTGGATTTGTGTGAACAGTGAGGGTTGTCAGGAACTAGTTTATCAGTGATTTTATCAGTAATTTTTTTTGCAGAAGTCTCACTTATTTTCTAATATTGGAATAATACAGATTTGATGTGGCAAATTAAGAGCTGAGTAAAACTTCAGTGAAAATGCCAAGATTTGGCTCAATAAATCAGATTGTGCTGCTACTAGGCAGAAATTTGCAGTCAGTGGCCAAATGCACTAGGCTGAGGGATTTATTGTAGGTAGGGTGTAATCTCCAGGTACAAATTAGAGTTGATGGTGAGTGCTGAGATGCTGAAGTCTAACTGGCACAGGGGTCAGGAATTCAGAGTTGGCCTCAGCATTAAGAATAAATCACATCTATTATACTTCTAATATAATTGTAACACAGTTCTGTTTCAGCTTTGGAGGACACAGCACTGACTCTCAAAAGGCATCCTGGAGCCTGCCTGTATTTTGGGATGCCTCAGTTTGACTCAGAGAGAAGTCAGCTAATGGTATTCAGGCAGAAAGGGACCTGGGAGTCTGGATAGACAGGAAGCTGAACATGAGCCAGCAGTGTGCTCAGGTGGCCAAGAAGGCCAGTGGCATCCTGGCCTGGCTCAGGAACAGCATGGGCAGCAGGACCAGGGAGGTGATTCTGCCCCTGCACTCGGTGCTGGTGAGGCCACACCTTGAATCCTGTGCTCAGTTCTGGGCCCCTCAGCTCAGGAGGGACATTGAGGTGCTGGAGCAGGTCCAGAGAAGAGCAACGAGGCTGGTGAAGGGACTCGAGCACAAATGCCATGAAGAGAGGCTGAGGGAGCTGGGGGTGTTCAGCCTGGAGAAGAGGAGGCTCAGGGGAGACCTTATCACTTGGTCTTGATGATCTTGGAGGTCTTATCCAACCCTGTTGATTCTATGATTCTATGATGTAGTTATAGCTACATCAAAGCCTTGTGTCAAACAGTGTGGGTAAGTCAAAATGGAATTAAAGCCACCTAATACACTTCCCAGACAACTTTTCCATTCAATATATAATATATATACAAATGTATAAAAAGATATAGATTTTATATTAAAACTAAGGAAATATTCACATGTAGTCTTCAGGTATTTCAGGAATAGGAAGTATCATTTTCGTGCAATAAATGACTTTAAAACAGAAAATAATAATTATGTAGAAGGGCAAAGTATTAACATTTGATTGCACTAAATAATCCTCTTAAAAATTTTTCCTGATTGTCCTGACCTTTTCTTTTTCTCACTTAGCTGATCTAAATGTTATAAGTTACTAGTTGAATTGGGTGTAAAAACAATTAAGACCCAACTCCCAAAGCATTCAGAATGACTTGAGTAAAACCAGATGACAGCTAGAAGATAGCTGTACAATGGTGTCCATTACTCAGGGAATAATCTATAGCAAGCACTGGGGGAAACACTGGGGAGAGGGAGTATACATTTTTTCCAGTTATGATATTATCCTCCAAAAAAACAAGTCACACACATACTATGTTTGCAGGAAAATTGATGCATGGTGAAAAAGGTCCTATAAAAATTCCAGCATTCAAAGGAAATTAGTTCTTGTGCTCTGCACACACACAAATCACCAAAAGTCACATTTTGTGGTTAGTAGGAACTTTCCTTACACTTTTTTATTAAATAAGTATGAAATCTCTGAATTATGCCACATTTGCCAAACTGCTCCAAAAGGAAAGGAATATTTTGGGTAGTTATATGTATATCTGTGGGAAGGAATATAAGTAAATCTAAGTGTTAAGATAAAGAAGCAAACATGCCTTGTCTTTATGCCCTTCTCTTATTTAACTTCAAGACCAAATCTTGTTGCTGCTCCTACAGTATCTATGCCAGAAGCTTCAGGACAAGAACTTACCTGAGCCTTCCATGCTGGCTCTTGTAGCTTGCAGCAGTTACCTCTTGGCCTAAATCACTGCACATGGCATTTAATAGGACAAAAACTCAATAATCTTCCTATCTTTGTAAATGCCTACTCCCTCCTGGTGAGTTCTGTTGAGCTCTTGGATCTGATGACTTCTGGTAGTAACTATGGAGAGGTTATTTTGTGTCAGTTTTGGTTTTCACACCTTTATTTTAGTTGACTCTCACTTGTTCCTAGTGGTGATCTGCAGAGGCAGAAGCTCCTGAGTCACCTTCTTTCTTTGATTTACTTGAACATAACCATCTTGAGAGTTTCTCTTCAGAAATCAGAGCCTCCATCATTTCTGTTCTTGGTCATACCGGAGGGTTTATAGCTCCTTAATGACTCTTAATCCATCTGCTTCTTCAGCACAGACTGGCTGTGTGATTACTTCCCATAAAGGAACCATAACTTTGGTCTTGTTTATTTCCTTATTTCTACCTCTTTCTAATGCTTTTTTCACAGTTTCACATTGTTCAGAGACATCAGTAATGTTCCTTGTGAAGGAACCGTAAAGTATGAAAATCAGTTAACTGATTAGACAGTGACATAATTTACTAAATGTATTCAAGATAAAAGAGCTTTAATAACCTTTTTTTGTCCCAGAGTGGATGTAACATCACAAAGAGGGAAAGTACACTTTCATCTTTTGCTAAGGTACTACTTTTTTGCTTTTTCCTTGGATGTAAACTAGATAATCCATGCAGAAAATGAAAAATAATGGTGTAAGTACTAAACCCTCTAAATCATACAGTCAGCAGTGGAAGGAGAGAGCTGTCTGGAGGCAGAGGGTACCCTCAGGACTCATTATATGTATCTAGATTATTTACTTGTGTTTTAAGAGACTGAGTGCAATTATGGTCACTTTACACTGATGTAACTGCCATGCTTGATTTGTATACTGAGTGATGGTGCACTCTCACAGAGAGGTGAAAAAGATGTCTGACAATTCCTTTACAGCTATAGGAAAGGTTTGTTCTATGCCATTAATATTGCTGTGCCTTTGAAACCAATAGGAAGGTGCTGCTGAGATGAGTGGCAGATGTGGACATGCTGTGTCTCCTCTTAAGGTGTTGGTTGGCAACTCTGACTGTCCATTTCAGGGCTAAACCAGAGGCCTGGCCATGGGGAATAAAGAGAATCCAGGTACAAAGTGAAAGCAGCACCTTAATGCAGCAAAAGCTTCAGGCAGCACGGCAGGATTTGGCATTATTGAGTACAATGGCCAAGGGACTGAGCTGGAACAGGGAAAAATTGCCCAGTGTTCACATCCACCACTTGGTAAGTGTATGCTGATATTGTCCTCCTATATTGCATATAATCAAATGTTTTTTCCCAGGAAGGTATGGGAGTTGGGAGTGGCGATTTTTTTCAACAGAGTCACTCAGTAGGAGAAATGCTTGGAAAAATTAGTCTATCCAGTAGAAACACCTAGAAATTTCCAGGCAGGTGAGAGGTAGAGACCCTTACCAGGTTGTAAACTCTGATTCTGCTGTGCTAAAACATTACGACGCTTCTGTTTAATATCTCCTCATGCCCAAAGTGCAGCTCTACATCTCCAAAAGATTCCATTCCACTTTGCTCCAGCACTGCCTTAGCACTCCTCCACTCTTCCTGCTGGCTTAGAAAGCCATTTCACCTACTGCAAACACGAACACCCTTTGGAATAAACACAACTTGCAATGAGTTCTGCAGGCCTTAGAGGAGGTAGAGCCTGGGGCAGTGTATGTCACCCATAGACTCCCACACAGCCCACACAGGCATCTCTGCACTGATGCTAAGAAACACCTATGTACAAAAACTTCCCAAATCTCCATTACTGTTCTGAAAGTATCCGCACAGACTAGTATAACTACAGGGTTTTTTCGTAGTTTGGCTGGAATCACTGTACTGTGACTCTCAGCATGCAATAATATTTTCCCCTTGGAGTTTGGAGAGTAAGAGTTAAGAGAGCTCAAATCCTGTATTATTCTGGGCAGCTGTAAAGGAAAGTATTTTGTGTTTGGTGGAGAGGAATTGCTGCAGCATGTATTTTACATTGGAAGTGGTCATCAAACTGAAGTGCTTTAAACTGAAACTATCATAGTTGTTCATGAGCTTTACTCTTTCCTCTAGTTTGATCAGGGAGAGGAAAAATTAATACCAAGAAAGAAAAATATAGCACACACGCAGACTTTGCAGCCTTTGCACTCTTTTAGGAAACTGTTTATTGTACATTTTATCCATAGAACGTGAGTCAAGTTCCTGTTTAATTCCTGTAGTGATATTTGTGGCAACTGCAGTGATTTCTATCCAGTTTCAGTAGAACAGCTTTTGAGTTTACAGGAACTGTCAGTGGTTCTTAGGCTTTCTGGGTTTCATTGTATTGGTAGTTAAGTTGTCAAAGCCTAAAGCTAAAGGGAACTTCAAGTAGCCACAGAGACAACATTCACAACTGCTTATAGTCAAGAAGAATGCAAAAAGAGAGTAAGAGATATTATATAACATCAAGAATGTAAGAAACGTACTGACTTTAAAGAAAAGGAGAGAGAATGAACGTACAAGTTGTGACTTAGATGCTCATTTCTTGCTTTGCGTTCTCCATTGCAGCAGCTGGTATGGCTGTTAGACTCCTTTGATTTACATTGCAAGGGAAGGAGAAGAGGAAGAGGAGAATATCTGGGGGGAAATAATAAAAAGAATAACAAAACTGAAGCTGTTGGAAAAGTAATTTTACTTTCTGAGCACAGCGATTTACATGGCTCATAAATGGGGTCAGGCAAAGCTCAGTATAAAGAACCACACCAAACGAAATGTTTGCTCGTTACTCTGTAGTTTTATGGCTTGACCTCACTGTCTTTTCCTGGGAAGTGCCCCCTATACCATGGTTATTCCTAATGACAGCTGTCATTTCATGGTCGATTCTCAGGTATTGCTCCAGGCCATCAGATATCCAAGCCTGCTCAGCAGCTTCTCCCAGCTCCTCCCTGTTGCCCTGGGCCTCTTCCTTTAGGTCCCAGCTTTCCTCTCTGCCCAGCAGATTCCTCTGTCAGATAGGGAATGGCCACAGACCAGTTATCTTTATCCACCCAATCTGCCTCCAGTAGAAAATGATAATGCTTAATGTTTTTTTCATGGCCCATCATAAATCTGTCACTTTGAAAAATAAGCAGAAGGAGTTAAATTAATTATTCTCCTATTGGTTCTACTTGGCCAGATTCATTAGATGTTCCTATCCCTGCATAAACTCCCCAAATACCACTCTGAGTAAAACCTGGCAGGGAAATGTGTCGCCTCCACCAAAGGACTCATTTATATTTCATTGTATTAAGTGGTTTCCTCTGTAAATATTTCATAGATGATGTATAGATCGAAGCAGAAAACTGGAAAAAGCCTTGACTGCAAACTTTCAGAGTCCTGATAAGATAAACTCTTTTAATCAGAGAAGAATCAGCAGCTCACTCCTAGCACAAAGTCACTGGACTTTTGCAAATGGTGAGTAGTTGCCTAAATCCCAACATCTGTCCAGGTACTTGCCATTAACAAGCTGCACTAATTAGTCAGTGCTTGCAAACAAGGCTCAACCACGCACAAGTCTTAATGTTCACATCAACAGCATCAGGCACAGGTTCTATTATTTGAATCACAATTGAGTTTGGATCTCAGGACAAAAACCAGAGGAGGTGTTAGTGTGTTTCTTCCACACTTCTCATTCTTGGCAGCAAAACTCTAACTGCTTATTTTTTATTATTAATGTTTCTTTACACTTAGCTGGATCAGAGAGACCAGTTATTTCCAGAGAGGATGGAGAGTGCTACAACATGAGAGAAGCTGTAGGAGCTCACAGAGTAGTGACCCAGGAAGAGTTTCTGTAGTAATTGATAGGAAACCTAAACATTAGACTTGCAGGCATGCAAGGGCCATCAAAATTAATTGTACTTGAGCACAAACTGTTGAAAAGCTAAATCTCTTCAGGGAAGGCTTTGTGAAAGTGCAGAGTTCTTCAGGGAGCCATGGAAATCCGTGCTGCAATCTCCTGTTTCCTGAGGCTTCCTCAGGGATCATCCAGAATTTATAGGAAGGCTGTATTTTCCTATAGCCTCAACCAGCTGCACAAATTCTGCCTTGAGTGACTCCATTCCACAAAAGCAATTACAGAAAATGCTGGGATTCTTCTTTTCATTTCCTTTAGTTGTTCAGCAGAGACAGCAAAGAAGGACCCAGAGTGTGCACACACCATGATGGAGAAGGAGCCTCTGTGTTTAGCCTCCTTTGCACTGAGGATATTTGGAAAACTGCACTTTTAGAGTGTTTGGAAGATGATATTATGTTTTTATGCACATTGTCTGCAGCTGAACTGGAACAATGCTGGTGATTTTATGAGAAATATGAAAAAGAGCAGTGACTTGTGCATGTGTTGGGTGGAACACACGGAGGGAAGTGCTGGAAGCCTTCAGTAGAGGGACTGGATGGACACCCAAGGCCACACAGACCACAGGTTTAATCCCTGATTTTATCCCTTCTAGTGTTGCTGCCTGGGAATTCACTACCTTTAACAATACAGAAAAAAAAAAAAGCTCCTTTCTTTTAAAGGACCAGAACAATAAAAGAAAGCAAAACCTGACCTCATTTATTGGTAGCAGCACTGGGATGAACTGCAGCTCTGACCTATTTCTTCAGAGTTCCAATTATCTGCTGTAATGGTACCAATTCCCCTGGACTCGGTGCTGGTAAGGCCACACATTGAATCTTGGGCCCCTCAGTTCAGGAGGGACATTGAGGTGCTGGAGCAGGTCCAGAGAAGAGCAACGAGGCTGGGGAAGGGACTGGAGCACAAGTGCCATGAGGAGAGGCTGAGGGAGCTGGGGGTGTTCAGCCTGGAGCAGAGGAGGCTCAGGGGAGACCTTATCACCCTCTGCAACTCCCTGACAGGAGGTTGGAGTCAGGTGGGGGTTGGTCTCTTCTCCCAGGCAACCAGCA
The DNA here is from genome assembly GCF_000695815.1 of Acanthisitta chloris. Classification (NCBI taxonomy): domain Eukaryota; kingdom Metazoa; phylum Chordata; class Aves; order Passeriformes; family Acanthisittidae; genus Acanthisitta; species Acanthisitta chloris. The sequence goes on from NW_008658987.1 coordinate 57,428, forward strand.
GCAGGACAAGAGGGCACAGACTCAAGCTCTGCCAGGGGAGGTTTAGGTTGGATATTAGGAAGAGATTTTTTATGGAGAGAGTGATCAGGCATTGGAATGTGCTGCCCAGGGAGGTGGTGGATTCACCATCCCTGGAGGTTTTCAAGCTGAGACTGGATGTGGCACTTAGTGCCATGGTCTAGTGACCACGGTAGGGTTGGACTTGATGATCTTGGAGGTCTTTTCCAGCCTGGTTGATTCTCTGATTCTATGATTGATTTTGCTCCTTAAGTCCTGGATTATTGTCATGTGAGGTTTAGAAAAGTTACTCTCCTCCTGCTTACAGATCTTGGTCCTTCAGGGGCAAGCCAGCGTGAAGGGGGCAAAGACAAGGCATGGGATCAAGCCAGAAGGAGCTGGTAATTTCTGGTTTAATATAAGTCTATATCATTTCATAATCTATTGAATTTGCTATATTTTCACATCTATAAAAATGTGTGGTTTATTACATATATTAAAAAGTGCTTCTATGTCCATCTGTGTCCCCACACAGAACAATCTAAACCAAGGTCCCATGCTGAGGGATCTGTGTTTTGCTCAGTTTCCTGGCAGACTGCACATTGCTGAGCCATGATCAGCCTCTCTGTGCACCGTGGGAATAATAAATATAAAAGACTTGAAGAAATCAAGTTCTTGGATATTCAGAACCAAACCCCCTGGTGATAGAAGTTGACAGAGCTGCCTTTAAATCAATTTAATACTTGCTTAAATCAATGGGAGGAAAGTGAATTACATTACTTGAGGATCTGGTATTTATAATCTGATTTCACTCTTTATTTATTAGCAGTGTGTTGAACCTCACAGAACAAACTTTTTCTCTCCCCTGAGTTTTATAGTTATCTATATCACCAAAATGAACAGAAAAGTTGCTCTTACATTTTCTTCAAGCCAAATTCCCTTGGGACATTTTCAGTCTTCAGAATATACCATTCATTCAGTAGGTTCAGTGGGCCTGGTAGTGCTTGGTAAAAGGTTGGACTTGATGGTTTTGGAGGTCTGTTCCAACCTTAGTGATTCTCTGATTTCTGTTTTTTTACCACTGAGGATACTGTTAGAAGCTTTCACAGCCACACTGTGCTGCTAACAAACACTAAGCCTGCCAACAAATCCATGCAAAAATCATGAGCCAGGGTCTCACCAAGCATAGGATCAACTCTAAAACTTGAGTTTTCAGGAAAAAAACCCAACCGACGGAACCCAACTCGGAGCTTTTTTCTACCCTCTGCTTTCTAGCACATTTTAAGCTTTGCCCCAGCCCATAAACACTGAAAAAACACATAACACCACGACCCTTCCACAATGATATGCCACATGGTATGAACTTAACTCCCAGCTGTCACTAAGAACAGCACCCAGACCATTCAGGACACACATTTCACATTGGTTGGACTTATTTTATTCAGTCCTTATTTTTGCTGCATGCAGTTCAAGGGGAAATCATTCCCTTTTTGGTCTCAGATCTCCTCTGTAGAAGGTGATTAAATCAAATGGTCATTTAGGGCTGCCTTTTGCCCTGGTGCCTTTCATCCCTGTCAGGGAGATGCCACGAGCACCACCCAGAGAACACATGAATTTTAAAGAGCACAAGTCCTGCCGTGGCTGCAGGAGGTCAAGCAAGGACAAGGAATCTCCAACTGGAACTGCTCTTAGTGAGGGGCCTCGTTTGTTTTTGGATCCCTGTGCGAAGTCATTAAGTTTTGCTGTGGGGAGAATGGTGCTGGATGAGGTTTTGAGGAAGACATTTATGGCTCCATCCCCGGAGGGCTGACACGCAGGCTCAGCATCTGCTGGCGTCAGCTGGGGATGCAGCGAGGGAGGGCACAAAGCTTGGGAGGAAAATAGGAGAAGCTCTGGCCAGGGCAGCTGAGGAAGATGAAAAATTGCTGCTATTATTGAAATTAGTTAAATACATTTGAGATCTTTTCCATTAAGGGAGCAAAGAAGGGATTGAGATTTCACTAATGGGAAGTTTTGGAACAAGCAAACAGAAGATATTGCCCAAAAAATGAAACAGAACATTTTCCCGTGCATTTTCCTGTGCATCTTGAGGGATGTGCACTGAGAACAGGCTAAAGGTGAGAGCAGTGAAGGGACAAGAGACCTTCTCAGTAAAAATAAGAACATACACTAAAATCTCCAGCACTAACTGTGAGAGTAACGCAAACATTTTCTTGTTCTCAGGACAAAACAACTCAGCAGATGCAATGGAAAAGGCAGATGAATAGTGGAGTCAGTCTTGGTTCTCAGCTCTCCAAGGAATTTCAGGTACTCTTGGAATTTTGTGGCTTGTAACATAACAATAACAGGAATTTCTTAGAACTTTTCTGCCATTTTGTTTTCTTTGTCTGCACACATTTTTTGTGTGTGTGATAGAAAAATGTTTAGATTAAGATATCTCCACTATATAATAAAGGACATAATTGTTATGGCTATTATCATCATCAGTTATTTTGCTTCCCAATATAGTTAGGTTCAAGGTCAAGAAAATTTATACATGTCCAATATTTAACAATTACTCAATGTATATTGAAGTAAAATTCCTAATGACATCAACAGAGATCTTGAGAGAGTCTGAAAATTGTGCAGTTGGTTATAAAGATTTCATGATGGACAAGAGCCACCTGCCATGAGTGATCTGATACAGCCAGGCAAAAATGTATGTGTCCATTGCTACAGAGGTCACAGAAGTAGTAATTATCTCTTACATGATGCAATGTCTAATGCTAATTACTCTTTCTAGAGTTTCCATTAAATTCTGGGCTATGAGGTGTATTCCATAGCATTTTTTCCTCTCTTCATCTCCTCTCCCCACAACAGAACACTTTGCTACAACTGGAGCAGCAGTAATTCCTCACTAAGAAAGATATAAACACATTTATTATAACATAGCTTAATTTGGGGGCTTTGTTGTTAAAACTTAGAGTAAGTGACTAATTTTATTGTGACATCACAACATCTTAAAGCAGATTAACTTTAGTAAACAGTAGATCAATTTAGAACCAGATTTGAAAGTATGAAATTTTGACCAAAATAGGGAAAATACTGCAATTAATTATAGAACTGCTCAGGTTTTAAATGCTGATTTAAACCAGATATGTTTAAAGTCTGTGTCCAGCTCTTTCCTCTCCTCACTTTTTCCCTGCTAGCTCCAATGGTAATCCGGGAAGAAGAGGAAATAAAATTTCTCTTCACCATCTGTTATCTGACATTTGAAAAAAGCTCCTGTTTGACCAGTAATGACACAATTAGCAGCATTTGGGCTATAAATCATTACCATCAGCTTTCCAAAGCTGGGACATTTTTAAGGGCAAAGAGATAATGCCTATGTGGAAGTGGCCACATCACTGAAGAAACATTCCTCATCCAAGCATTAAAATACCAGACAGATGGAGGAACCTTTCAAGGGAATATACATAGGGGGAAAAATTGCTGAGGAATATAAGGTAGGGAAACTCTGCCAAGCTCAACAAGGCCACAGAAAGTGTTAATGACCCAAGGATTATTTTTTCCAAAATGGAAGACACAACTCTGAAGAAAGATGTTCTAACACAAACAGCCAATCAGGAAATGGCAGATACCAACATGGGATTATATCCTGAAAGATGAAATTGGAAAGGATTTCCCATCCTAATTACATCGACTTGCTAAGGATCAAGTTTAGACAAAACATCCCAAAGCTGACTTGACAGCTTCAGAGAATATGGGAAAAATAAACCCCAAACCCAGATGTTCTGTGTTATGGATGACTTCATATGAGTGACTCAGACACATTATGTAGGAAAAGGACCATGTGAAGGTCACCAAAGAGACGACAGGGCTAGGGACAGTTTGGTGAAGGTCCAGAGTCCTCCTTTCTCCTGGGCATCAGGCTTCCCCTGGGGATGTGTGATGAGGAAGAAGCAAAGTGCTAGCTGGGTCCGACCTGGTGTGACTGGTGTGTTAATCCAATGCTGGTTATAGGGATTTGTGGTGCTATGATAGATCAGATGATGGATAGATGGATAGGCAGATGAAGATATATGGTTTAGGGGTTACAGCAGTGGCAGATTAACAGTTGGACTTGATGATTCCATAATTCTATTCTATGATTCTATTCTTTTATGTATATACTCTATTTATTTTTTGGCAGAAGCAGAAAAGGTAGTTCTCACTGACTGCAGCAGATTGTGCTTTCAACAAATGTAAACAGCACTTGGGTAAGAAAGCTGTGAATAATATTTGTGCCTGTTTCTGCATCCTGTGTCATTTGCTGATGAGATGATTAACGTGCTTCAACACTGACACATGGGAAGGTGTCACATTGAAGCCTGTGAAGGTCCTCTCTAAAATCCACACTTTTCACACACCTAAGGCATGTATGAATGTATCCTGGTGTTCTTGCCTGCTCTGGTGCAAACATACCTTCTGGAATTAACAGATCAGCTGATCACTCATTGTCAGCACCTTATAAAGAGACTTCCATAAAGAAGACACATTGGCATTACACAGACCATAAGAATTTCTGTGTGTAGGAGTGAAACAGGCACCCTGGCCATCAGGAAGGACTGTGTCTTTCCATGACTAAACATGAGATGCAATGTGTACCCCACAGAGTAAAAATGGAAGATGCCTCCAGACATCCAAAGCGAACATTCTGCCTTGGCTATGGCCCTCCTCTTTCCATCCTTCCTATGGATTTTATTTGCTTGCCCACTGGGGAAAAGAAATAGGTAAGAAAAGCCTAATTGAGGCAAGATTAATGCAGTTCCACTGAGAATAAGGCAAAGATTTATTCTTTCCCTCCCTTCCACAGATGTCTTGTTAGGGACTGGGCCTCGCCTAACATATGTACCTTTATTCATTTACTTCCTTCTGGTCCTCTGGGAGAAGCCTATCTCATGGAATTTATTGCCTTGGCTGCCTTGTTTCTGTCCATGTTAATAGTAAGATGTATTGGACACTCATGTTTTTGTCTTATTCTCAGATGAGAATGAAAGGGATTTATCTATGTTGAAAAATATGTACATTTGGCTCACTGCAGCTAGGAGTTACTGTAAAGAAAATGTTGAAACTGGAGCCTCTGAGCTGGCAAGAACTGTAAAGCTTTCAAAGAGTGGGACCCAGCAGAGCTGCTGAAATATAGCACCAAGTTCTGAAGGAATGGGCAGCCGTGGGATACTGCTCCGTGATTTTCCTTCTCTGAGCTGACTCTCACCTTGGGCTAACGATGCTGGCCAACGCCAACAGACATTAGCAAGTGATGGAGGAAGGAAACACTTATTCTAAAGACCTGTTTGTTGAAAGGCTGTGAGAGGAGCTGAGGAGAACATAGGAGCCCCATTTAATTTATATATAATCGACATCTGGGCTGCATCAAAAGGAGTGTGGGCAGCAGGTTGAAGGAGATAATTCTCCCACTCTGCTCTGTTCTGTTGAGACCCACCTGGAATACTGCACAGAGTTCTGGTATCTTCAGTGCAAGAAGGACATGGAACTGTTGGAGCAAGTCCAGAGGAGGCCACGAGGTTGATAAGAGGTTTGGAGCATCTCCCCTATGAGGACAGGCTGAGGGAGTTGGGGCTGTTCAGCCTGGAGAAGAGAAGACTGTGTGGAGACCTCAGAGCACATTCCAGTATCCAAAGGGGCTCCAGGGAGGCTGCAGAGGGACTCTGTGTTAGGAGCTGCAGTGACAGGACAAGGGGAAATGGGCACAAATTGAAAGAGGGGAAATTTAGGTTAGATATTAGGAAAAGGTTTTTCCCTGTGAGGGTGGTGAGACACTGGCACAGGTTGTCCAGAGAGGCAGTACAAACCCCAACCCTGGCAGTGTTCACAGCCAGCCTGGATGAAGCCTTGAGCAACCTGCTCTGGTCGGAGCTGTCCCTGCCCAGGGCAAGGGGTTGGGACTGGATGATCGATAAGGTCCCTTCCAACCCTTTAACAATCTATGGCTCAGGCCAGAGGAAGGAGCTTGGGCCTAGCCCTGCATGTGGTGTGTTCTTACTGACCTTGTCCTTGAGGCTGGAACATCAGAAGGTCCTTCACAGCTCTGTCTGCAAAGGACATCTTTGAAGGTCACTAATATTTTAGCTAGAAAAGGAAGTGTCTTTACCTACTGTCAGACTCCACAACCTGCCATTGGCATTAAGATGCTCCAAACAGGCTCTGGGCCTTTTCCCCAGACAGCTGCATTTACTGGAATTGTCTATACTTTTCTATAATCAAAATGTCATTGTCATTTTTACTTTCAGAGCAGGAAGGCTGCTGTCCTTTGCCTCCTCATGTACAACCTACCCTTGACATTTCAAGACTTCACATCTTGCTGAACATATAACTCCTGAAACCAAGAGCTTTTGGGGCAGCATGAGTGATGCTCCCTGTCCTGCTTCCCAGAGTGGCCTGAAACTGCCATGAACAGCATAGGGATCAAAGGTACATTTTAAAAGCTTTCAGCATTTCAGCTCTCTGATTGCCACATCTGTATATTCATGCCTTTTGCTTCCCTATCTTTTAAGCACAGGTTTTCGCTTATATTCACTGCTGTCACCTTTTCCTCCTTCTATTCCATGGGTTAGCCCATGCCTGGAGCAAAAGGAATGCTACTGAACAGAACAAGGAAATGAAAACAGCAATATTTATCGTGCTGTGCTGCAACTTTCATTTCCTTGAATCTAGGCTGCTTTTTAACCTGCAGCTCTCTTTTTTTAGCACAAGCCTGTGGCTTTGGGGGCATCTACTCCAAGTGTTTTTATTAAGTTCTCAATTGTCACTTTCTGCAGTTTAATTCTTTCTTTTTTTTCTCACGCCTCACGTTGCTTAAAATTGGTTTTGGCTTATGAAACTGTCTCTTAAACACCAACACAGATATTCTGCTCTTCAGTGTTGGAAATGGCTTTTTGCATTTGGGACTCTTCTATCATTTATGGAAGTCCTGAGGCTGTTTCAGTACTAGTAAAGGCCTGAGGCTCCCATCAAACTACAGGTAGTTACTTACTCCTACTCTTAGTGCTCTAGGATGGTCTTGTAGAAGAAACTAATGATGAGCCCCTTTGCACTTCAGTTTCTAGAGCTTTGTTCAAGACACTGAGCACCTAGTTTGTTGTCATCATGATTACCTACATGTTTTATGTTTACTGGCATTACTTCCTTTTTACCCACTCGATTCTGGCTCCAACCAGTGTTTTTCCCATCAGTTCCAACAGTTAATTTATGAAGAAAAGCTCCAACCAAACCAACACCTTAAGCCTCAACAGAGGCAAGTGCTGGAGCTCAGATGGATTCATGCTAACTAATAAGACATTCCAATTGGTTTTTTTTATCCCCTGCAATAGATTTAAATTACATCTTCCTTTTTGCTAAGTGACTCCTTGATGTTTTTCTTGTCACCTTAACTGTCTTTCCTGTTTCTGTGCTAGTTTAAGAGTCTCCTTCCCAGTGTACCCTTGGCTCACCAGAACATGAGAACTATCCAAGATGACTTAAAACTCTTTACACAGCCAATAGGGCACTTAGACATTTGCTGTTTTCCTGTGGGACAGGGAGGATTTCTATTGGAATCCTTTTAATATTCTTTTCTTCCATATTCTTCTGAGATGTTTGGAATGTTATTGGGTAATTATGAGGCCTTAAACACCTAGTATTGATACAGAATTTCCTGTTAGCTCCAGAGACAACATTCCTTTACACCCACCACATGTCCTTGTTCATTCACACTCCTGCTGGTTTAGTTTTTACTGCAGAATGTAGAGTTAATCGCAGACACACTAAACTCTCTCAGGCTGGGATGCTCAGCAGTCTGTGGCTGTGCAGTATAAATCTCTGCACTCCAGGTCAGCCTTCCAAGAGCCTGAAACCAAGCCAGGAAAGCAAACTGGCCTTGTGCATCTCTTCATTCCCTTCAGAACTTCTACGAGTCGGTCAGTGTGTGCAAAGAACTAATTTTCTATCGTTTATTTGATTCCCTCTATGAGCACATTGATCACATTTAGTACCTTTTGGGGAAAGCAAATGAGACAGCAATTTGGGAGTTATTTCTGCACAATGATGTTCATTTTAAATAAGGAAATTCTGCTGCTGCAAGGAATTAGCAATTGTTTTCAGCTCATGAATAATCAGCAGTGTTTGAAAATGATTTCCACTGATCCATCTCCAAGTGAAAAAGTGGCATTTCTCCTCTCAATATGAGATCAATGCAGAGAATTTATCTTAGTCTTTCCTAAACCATCCAACATCCCAAACTAGCAGTCCCAATCAGGCAGTTGGCAGGTCACAAACACCAGCCCTGGGGGGGTTGTCGTGACTGTGAGTAAGCAATTTCATAGCAATTTTCCTGCAAAACAGGTCACAGAGACATTCTGACCTCAGCAATTATTTCCCCCTGTGTCAATGACATCATGAAGGGAGCCAGAAATGTATTTCTTTAGACAATTATAAGCAGAGGTTGCTCTTGACCTTGATATTTATGGGGTCCCAACCATCAAGAGAGGTCTCCAGAGAAACCCTGCCAAAAGCTCCAAACTAGCACTAATCCATGATTTCATTGTGCATGGCTAATGGTTTTTTGGGAAAGAAAAGCTCATGTTTGGCAGGTTCCTTTGTAACAACAAGATAGCAAAGGTTGGAAATCCCTGGACAGCTGTAACTGCGCAATCAAGCTTGGTAACTGATACACATCTCCCCTGGAAATACAGTAATGTGCTGCTAAAGTCAGGGAAAAAATGGGATTTGGGGCCATGGTGTGTTGTTATGAGCTGTACAGGGAAACTTGAGGCTGTTTTTAAGAGATGATTAGTTAGGGAATAGATCAGTGTGATATACACCAGTGGATATATATGCACTATGGACACAGTGATCTACTAGTTCACTGATGGGAAAAACACGATTCAGATTGTGTCTTTTCAAACAAAATGAGGACAGACACACAACTGTTTTCCACAGAACTGTTTGTAAAGGAAAGGAGAACACAGGTAAGAGGAAAAACGTTGATGAATTAAAAATCTGGTCTACTCTACTTATGTCCCAGCCCAAACTCTTTTCACTCTCACGGGGAGCAGGGGAGTCTCCTCTTTTGGGCGAAATCCCCATCTAATCTTGGCTGTCTCTAGTTGGATGTCAGAGCATCTAGTTTCTTCATCACTTGGAAACAACTGTGTGGAGATAGGCTTGGCTTTGGCTTACCCACATGATGGTTGTATGGGAGTTGTGATGCTGGAATTTACCAGAATAATTACATATATGTCTTAATATTTTAAGCAGAAACTGAAGGACTGGTGAGGTGTGTGTGTGTGTCCCCCTCCCCCCCAGTAATAATTAGAATGAGATTTAGACACAGAATTATAAGAAGTACATAGAATTTGGCTTTACCATATTTGAGAAAGAGAAAATCCAATCTGAGCAGCTGCCAGGGGATGGAACAGCCTGATGGGAACTGCTCTGAAGAGCCATTCAAGGATGACAGGGAAAGGAAAAACCTGTCTTCAGATCACAGACTGAAACCAAAGGCTGAGGGAGGATGGAATTGCACTCTGAACACAGAAATGGAATTAACAGCATTTGGGGACAAGCTCAGTGGAAATTAAGGGACAACACTGGAGCAGAACAGAGAGCTCCAAGCTGAAAACAGATATGTGTAGGCTGGATATTAACCAAAGTTTTCTAGCTGGTAATGTTGTATTGGCATGGAGTAGAATTTGAATTTGATTAGCAGAGGAAGATGAGAGGTGAAGCCCATGGTATAAAAGGCTGAAAGGGCCCCAAAGTATCCTCCTAGTCCTGTCTGCTCAGTTCCTGGGCATGGTCTGCCTGGAACAAAGGCAAGGCCTGCAGGCAGGCTCACCTGCAAAGGAATCAGCTGAAAAAACCTAGAAGGAAAGCCAAAGAGCTCCTAAGCTCATGTTGAGATTTCCTGTTACCTCCAGTGTTGTCACCCACATTGAAGCTTCAACACATTCTGTTCTTATGAATCTGATTAAAAAGAAGTGGACTAGCAAACACTCAGTTAAGCAATCACATTCCTAAATTAAAGATGGGACAGAGAGCAAAGACATTTTCTCTGTTCCAGGATCTCCCAGAGGAGCCCTTTCATTCCCTACTCATACCTTTCTAAACAACCTCTTCAGCTTTAATGATGACCAGGTAGTTCTCAAGCTCTCAGTGGATAACTTCTGCAGAAGGCTTGGCTGGAAAGCAGCTAATTGCAGGCAGAGCTGAGCCCAGGCTCCCCTAAAACACCAGCTTCTTGGGGATGAACTTCTCACCTGCTGGCAGCATTTAAATTCTCTGATCACAGCTATTGCAGCCAGAGACATCAATAGGTCACCGTGCCTGTCTCCCTGTGTAAACCAGACCCTTATGTTGCACGAAGCTGAGCCCAGCAAACTCAGGTGTGATGAAAATACCTTTGGGAAGAGCAGCTGGTGTTGTCTCAGGAGCATTGGAAGCTAAACATTGGGTTCTTGAGCAGTTTCTCTCCTGCCGAATCATTATGAAAACTGGGAGGTACTTCCACCTTGAATCTCCCTGGTTCCTTGTTATTCCATTCACTTAGCTTAATGTAACCTAAATTTTTAACTTGATAAAGATTACTGCTGACAGGCATTATTTATAATGCCCAGAACTTCAACTCTGGCATTTGCTTATGAATAATTTGTATTAAAGCATATGCTTCCCATTTACAGAGACACAGGAGATAATTCCATTACCAGCAGTTCAGTTATTAAATGTATTCATCCATCCTAAAAAATAAAGGAGTCTGAAAGGCTAAGCAAATGTGCTGTACTGAGAAAAGTATTAGGGGCTGATAGTCAACCCTGCCTGTTACAAACACACAATGAGAAAGTGTCTCAACTAAAGGCCTTTCCCTCTCATTATCTTGTGTCTTTTTCACACCAGAAACTTGTGATGTTGCTGTGAGTTTCCCAAATTGTGCCTAATTGGTAAAGCCAGTGCATTACTGATGCTTCATGGTTTTAATCTTTTTTTTCTTTTGCTTTGAAAAGAAATGAGGACACCTTGATAATGACTGCAGGGAGGGCAGAGAACTGCACAGAACCACTTTCTTTTAATCACCTAGAAAATATCCTCGACTTGAGCAGTCTCCTCAAGTCAGAGGTTTCAAGGTCAAACAGATGCCTTCTTATTTTGCAGCTGAGATTTGGAAGGTGATGAAAGAAATGATACAACTACAGTCCTGCCTCCACATCCTGAAGTAAAGAAGAAATCTTACCTCATAGATAAACTCATTCTGCAGATAACAGGTGAGTTTCTGCATAAGCTATTGTTGTTTATACTTCCAGAGCTGTTAAATGCAAATGCAGATGAGGGCTGTACTTTAAGGCTTGGGAAGCAGCTTTCTGAACCTGAACTAAACAGAGAGTTTTTATCCCTCAGAATCTCAGGGCATATTAATCCTTCACTTGTAGGTTTGGCAGATGAAAAGCAGCTTGAACGGTTTGATACGGTTTCAATTGTGTTTGAAACAGTATTGGTGCTGATTACAAATCTGATAAAGGCAGAGCCAGAACTTCCAAAAAGCTTCTGTGATGCCTCTTTCATCTGCAGGACACCCAGCTGACCTGCTGCTGCTCGACAGCGAGGGCTGAGCTGAGGAACTGCCCATCGCTTGCAGCTCCCACTAACAAGCCTATTAGTGATGTCTGGCAACCAACCACTGTGGAATGAGGAATGAGTCTGTCTGGGAGGATAAGCCAGGCAAGTCTGTACATAGAGAATCACAAAATGGTTTGGGTTGGAAGGGACTTAAAGTTCATCTTGTTTCAACCCTTTGCCATGGGCAGGGAC
>NW_008658987.1:69319-71255 GCF_000695815.1 Acanthisitta chloris
CAGCCACAACTTCTCTGGGCAACCTGTGCCAGTGCAGTGCCTCATCACAGGGAATAATTCCTTCCTGCATGTCATCTCCTGCTGCTGCAGGAGACAACAGATGGGGCTGGAGGGGCTGATGGTGTGATGCAGATGAGCATTTCTTATGCTCTTATTCTTGTTGGATCCTCCAAATCCTTACTTGCAAAGCAGTCTTCTCTTGTGAAAGTAGCATTGAGCACTTAGGCAATATATGATTCTTTATCTGAGTGTCAGATCCATGTTTTGTATGAAACAAAATGGGTCACAGTCACTTTTCTCTAAGTCTTTCACTCAAGAGATCTACACCAAAGGTGGCTCAGGTTTGCTGGGTTTAGGGGGAAGCCTGATTTTCTCTGCCAAGGACTTTGCCAGCCGTTCTTAAAGCTCCTCATCTCCAGTTATTTTACACAGAATTGACACTCATTTTTTTCAGCAAAATGGGAGAATAGCAGCCTAATTTGATGCAATCCCTGCAATGTCTCTTTTGAGGCTCAGACAGGATTCAGAGATGTTCAGCCTGTTCCAGTTCTGAATGGCTTACTGGGGTTTTGAACATCACTTATTCAAATCTCTTTTTTGCCTTTAATATAGTTTTCTGCTCCTTTTTACACGAAATTTGTCCAAATCAAGGCAATATCTTTTAAAGCATTTTCAGAAAGAAAACCTGATTGCTGTTTACCTAGTCCTGAAGTCATGCAGCCAGAAATAGAGGGGGAAAGAAGTCAAGCACTGGAGCAGCATTCAGTTCTACTCTGCAGGAAGGCAGAGACATGATTTTGTGCCACAAGGAAGCCTGGTCTCCATTAGAAACCAGAAGATGCCATTCCATCAATGGCAATATCAGACTTCCAGCTTATCATTTGTACATTTGTCCCTTCACACACATTGCCGTACATGTACCTCGAGTGCAAAAGACCAAAAAGTGCTGGAATCTCATCCTAAGCCAAACCATTTTTTCTCCCCTTTCCCACCAGCAACCCAATAGAGCCAAAACTTTCTTCATGCCAAAGTAGCCATAAATGGGAGAAGTGTTGTGACCACCTTGATTCCCAATAGCATCATTATTGTGCACAAGGCCCGTGGGCCTCTTGTGCATTCTGCAGGTGTAAAAATGTATAAGAAAGGGCCAAATATATAATGAATCTCTTTGAAGCTGATGATTAATATGTGACCATACAAAATTAAGGTATTGTCATGGTAGGACCTAAAGGAAAAGAACAATATTTATTATTATACTTGTGCAGAACACCAGAGATTATGTAGGGACAGAAAAATGAGTTCACATTTCTGCATTCCAAGTTCCATTCTACATTGATTATTAGCTTTAAATAGTTTACAGTAAGAGAGATTTCTCTCTCTTTTCAGTGAGAACATGGATAGGAGGAAGAAATGAAATGACAAGTCAAAGAAAAAAAAATGTTGGGGATTTACACTGTGTTGTTCAATAAGCCCATGAAGGAATGTGCCTGTTCTTCTTCTGTTTAACTAAGCCATGTGGGTGACTTGGGAAATCTCTTTCTGTTTCCCCTTTTTCTTTTCCCCAGGGAGGACATGTATCTGCAGGTCAAGTACAGAGGCTCTGAAGAACAGCTACATCAACAAGGAAGTAGCACAGACAGAAACCTGAATCAATATTCAGTCAAACCCTTTAATTATGCAACTGATTTTGTACTGCTGGAAGTAGATCCTTAATTCTGAAGCAATTTGTGCCTAGGGAAAAGGAGTGGAAGAGGCTGTGGTATCCCTGTAGATAGCAACTGGTGGGGAATATGAAAGAGTGAAGAGATGGAGAGCATGAAAGATGGAAAACCTCATCCAGTCTGTAATTGAGGAGCAGTGGAGATACCCAGAGAGAGGAGAATATGTGCCTCAGAAGAAGAAATTATTTTAGATGTGTGTATATATATATATATAT
>NW_008658988.1:0-11008 GCF_000695815.1 Acanthisitta chloris
TCCCTTTTTCCCTTTTTCCCTTTTCCTTTCCTTTCCCGCATTCCCCTGCCTCCGTCTCTGCCCGGTGTGCCGCGGGCGGAGCTGTCTGCTCTGCCGGTCTGGGTGGGCGGGGGAGGCCTTGGCAAAGTGAAGGTCAAGTTAAGCCTTGAAACCTTCTCCTTTTTTTTGCCCTCTCCGAGCTGTTCCTCGGCCCTTCGGCAATGCCATTACCACCTCAATCCTTTCCTTCCAACCTTTTCAGCCCATCCAGTCCCTTTTCCCTTTTTTCCAGCCCTGAGCCACACAGAGAAATGACCCAAACCTTGAGGTAAGTCGATTCTCTAAACCTTTTTTTTTCCTCCTTTTCCTTATATTTTCATCCTTCCCCATCCCCATCCCCAACATATCCTTCAATCAAATTCCTTCCCCTTCTTTCTCCCTTTTTTTTTTCTTCCCCCTTCATATTTTTTCCTCCTTTATTTCTTTATTTATTTATTTCCCCCCCATCTGTCTTGGAGGAAATGAAACATCAGAAAGAAAAACCCAATTAAAGGTTTCATGTCTGAACATTACCTAATTTCCTCCAAAAAAAACCCCAATGAAATTCGCTCGGGAAGGAGAGGCAGAAAGAAGGAAAAAAAGAGAGTGGAGGGGGGGGAGAAAAATAAGCAGAATATTTCGGCTCGAAGAGGGGTAAAAAATGAGACGTAGAAGGGAAATTGCTAAATAAAAATAAGAGGTAGAAGGGGAAGAAATATTTGGGGTTGAGCCAAACTTGGCTCCGGGCAGAGCTCGGAGATGAGGAGCGACTGGATAAAATAATGTGGATTTTAAGGTTGATTTGAAATAATTTTCTGCTGATATTTGACTCGGGGAAAGACTTGGAGAGGAGTTAAATCCGGGGAGGGATTGTGTGGCTGGAAGGGTTAAAATTCAATAAAGAATGGGATGAAAAGGAGATGGGGGAAAATCGCGAAGGGATAAAACCCTAAAGTCGCTTTACCTTGTGCTAAATCCTGTCCTTGTCTTTTTTTCTCCCCACTCGGAGCTGATTCCACCCGAACCTTTGACTCCAAGGGAAAAAAAAAAAAATCAAAAAAAAAAGAAACCAAAAAAAAAAGCAGCGAACTGGAAAGGGAGGACCTAAAAAAATCCTAAATAAAGGGAACAGAATCCTAAAGCGCCCGAAATTCTCCAAATCAGAGCTTGGGTCGTGGGAAAAATGGAATTTTCACCCAGTTTGGGGTTGGTTTTATACTCATTTTCACCCCCCGAATCCCGAATTTCCTTGTCCTTCTCCCACCTCCCGAGCCTGCTGTGGGGATCCCACCCGGGATAATGGGATTTATTTTTTTTTTAGGGATTTTTTTTGGCTCTTTGTTTCTGTCCCGATGGGTACAGAGCGATTTGGAGGCGAAATGTGACAATGAGACACCCCCGAGGCTGCTCCTCCCTCTCCACAAACACCAGAGCAGGGAAAAATGATTTAATTTTATTCTTCTATTTTATTATTTTATTTAGGGAATAGATTTTCCTGATGGTAATTTAATTATTTTATTTAAGGAAATCCCATCGATTTCCCTAATGGTAAAATTATTCTTTTATTTAAGGAAATCCCATAGATTTCCCTAATGGTAAAATTCTTTTCGGGATATTTTAGGGCTGGAATTCCATTGAGATATTTCATCAGGATGAGTGAGCAGAGGTGTCCGAGCTGAGGAGTCACAATATGGAAAGAGAGGAGGAAAATAGAGGAAGGAAGGAAGGAAGGAAGGAAGGAAGGAAGGAAGGAAGGAAGGAAGGAAGGAAGGAAGGAAGGAAAAGAAGAAAAGGAAGAAAGAAAAAGAAAGTGAGAGACCTAAAGAAAAAGAGAGAGGGAAAGAAAGAGAGAGGAAAAGAGAGAGAAAGAGGAAAAGAGAGAGAAAAAGAAAGAGAGGAAAAGAGAGAGAAAGAAGAAAGAAAAAAAGGAGAGTACACTAAAAGGGACTAGGAGAGATTGCCAAAAGTCTCATCACTGCAGCGATTTTTAACCCATAATTTTTCTGCTTTCAATACCTGAAGTGTTTCAAGCCTAACCGAGAGCTCTTGGGGCATTAATTCCCACCTCGATTCATTTCATCTCCCTCCAAAATCCTCCACCCTCAGCCACAGTGAAGAAAAATAGGCGAATTTGATTATTTTATTGTGCGGGGAATGAAGGAGATGAAAGCATCGAGGGGAAAATACTTAGCTAAAAGAGCTTTCCATGCCCGAATCCCTTTGCTCCTCAGCCCGAAAAAAAGAAGAAATGGATGTGATTTTGCACGAAAAGGCAAATTTGATAGGAGAATGCAGAGGGAAAGGTCTATCCATTGCTATATCCAAATTGGATGGAGAAGGGACACAAGTTGGACCTTCTCTTCTTTCTTCTCTGTCAACATTTCTCTTCCCAGGAGCTGATCCACGTTTGGAAAATGTCACCCGTGAAGCAGCTGAAGGATTTTCTTTCCTTTTTTTCCTCCTGATGAATTCGAGGTTGGATGAGAAAACTCTGAGCCGTGGCGAATTCTTGAAGTTTATCCCCATAAACTCTTGAGATTCGCCTTTGATCAATGGTTGTGTGAGGGAAATACATCACGGGAAAAGCTGTTGTGGAGGGGGTAAAAAAAAATAAAATATGAAAAATATAATAAAAAGGGGAATGCAGGAGCCAAAGTATTAAAGTGGAAATGATTTCCTGTGTTTAAGGATTAAGAAGCACCAAGCAAAGGCGTGTGCGGTTTGCAAAGGGTTGGGGGAGGATTAGTCGCTCACATTCTCTGCTCAATTTTGCATTTCGGGGCCATTTGACTAATAAATGATTTACCCACCAGAAAATACAATTTCCGACTTGTCTTTTTTTTTTTTTTTCCCCCCAGTTTTGCCCTTTTTAGCGACTCAAGTTCGAAGAGGGAACGCCTGGAATAAAGGTTTCTTTTCTTTCCCAGGTTCGAGTGTGGTTTCTATGTATTCCTTTGTTTCAATCGGGATTTTTTTTTTAGAGGTTTGGAGAAGGGAGGGGGGAAAGAGGCGAGAATAGAACTAGGTGTTGCTTAACGAGCTCTCTGAGTTTCCTGTCTCGTCCAAGTTGAATTTCGCAGCGGTTTCGCTGTGAAGTTTGCCTTGAATTCCCCAAACCTCAACGTTTCCCATGGATCAACAGCTCCTTGAGACCAACCCAAGGAGGAGGAAAAAAAAAGGAAATAAATAGCTGGAAACACATAGGCATTGATATTCCCCTTGGCTTGAGAGGAGGAGAAGGTGGGGAAGGACCTGTGACTAGGGAGAAAATGAAAAACAGTGGAGGATAAAAAAAAACAACAATGTGAGAAGTGTGACTTAAATCGGTTATTATTAAACCCAACTCTTCTGCAGCATCACTTCCATCCCAATCCGACACCAGCCACACATTTTTATCCCAGACAGTCCCAGCCTTGCCTGCGGTTGGGAAGCATAGTTCAATCTGCTTTTATCTTGATTAAGTCCACATGATTTTGAACTTGCAGCTCAGGTCTAGAGAGATCTAAGTGGTGTTTTTTTCCTTTTCCCTTTGAATTGTTCGCAGCTTATATAGTTTTCTTTCGCAGCTTGGCTCGTAGCCAGTTAAATTTATCTCTGCCATTTGGGGACAATAATATTTTCCAAGCTCTTCCCACTTGTAGCTATTGTCTCTCCCTTCAGATTTTTTTTTTTTTTTTTTTTTATTTGGACACATATGTAGTGTCGAGTAATCTGTTTACTGGCCTGAGTTTCCTCTCCTGTTTAGTTTGGAAGTCCAGCTGAGGAAGTCATTGGAAGGGAGGGAAAAATCACTTTGACAACATCTCGGATAGGCCAAAATCATTAGACAGCACAAGTTGGAGCCTCTTTAGCAAAAGCGAAGCACATCTCAGCAGCTGCTAAAAAAAGTGGTTTTTGCACCCACTCAAGACGCATTTTCAGCCTTTTTATCCCCCAAAAAAAACCACATTTCCCCACCCAAAGCAAGAGGCAAAGCAAAGTGTGGAAATAGGAAAGGATTCAGGGTCTAAATTACTCGGTAGATATCACGAGAGAGCAGTGAGTAAAGTGCTAAGTCAGGTTGGTATCAAATCTATTCTCTTCTATTTTTCCTTCCCTTCTGTTTGGGTTTTTTTTCCCCCTTTTTCCCCCTTTCCAGTCAGTGTTTTTCCTACTGTACAAGCTCGGACAAAGACTTCTTTCTGGCAATGCTTACACAAATCTTTTTGCCCGAATTTGGGAGATTACAAATGAATTTAGATAACTGCAATTCTGGGGGTGGGAGGCGCAAAACCAACAAAAAAAAAAAAAAATAAATATCATCCCTTTCCCTCCCCCAAATGGGAGGGGAAGCAAAAGAAAATAGGAATGATTTATTGAGAAGAGTTCAAGTACAGGATTAACCTAAATCAAAATATTACTTCAGATGTTTACACAGATCAACTCAAGCCAAAGCTCACAACTCCAAGGGTTTGATTTTGGTACAATCGCTACAAGAGTTTTTTGGTCAGGAAAACGCCTCGAACATCCTCTTGAAATTCCTGGGAGTAACACAAAACACATCTCCCAAGCCTTGAGCTTCTTCGCCTGCTGAAAACGTTGTTAAATGTGTTAAGTGTTCGCATTAGAAGAGGCAAAGTCATTAGAAATGAGTGCGGAGCAAGGCAAACTTTGCTGGGAGGGGTGGAAATTTTGGGATCCTGCCACTTTTTGCTCTTTCTGTTGGGATAGTTTGGGTGGGGAAAAACCTCTGGGGGAGATGCCAGGACAAAGCTTGAGGGATTTGGATGTAGAATTGTAGAAGAGGCACAAGGAATTGGGGTTTGCCTCATCCTTTTCCTTCCCTCTGGCTAAGAAATAGCTCAAGAAAGGGGGAAAAAATTCTTCTAGCTGCGTAGTTTCATCTTAAACACACAAACCCACCAAAATCAACTCTTTCCTGCCCCTTCTCAAGTTCCCCGAGCCCTTTTTTTATCCCCTTTTCAAGGATACAAATGCAGCTTTTCTTCATTTCTCCCCTCCACGCTCTAACCTTTCCCATTCTCTCGGAAGTGGAAAGGGGTCTAAAAAAAAACCTGAAGGGATTGAAATGCTCTGGATGTTTTAAAGGTTTTGCCTTCAAGTTATTTGTCCCCCTTTTTTTTTTTTTTGTTTTTTTTTTTTTAAGGGGCAACAAAAAGGAATGCGAGCCGCCAGCCTCATTCCGTTTTATGATGGTCACTTTGGTGGTCAAATTCAAGTGCTGTGACTCCACAGCTGCCTCTTCTCTGCTTCCTTGCAGGAAACAGCCAAATCCTACCCTTTAAACCGGGTTTAAAACCCAAACCGACACCAGGGTTTGGTTTAGATGTATTTACCTACGAAGAGCAATAAATTATTCACGCACCTAGAGGAGAACCGAAGGGTTTATACCACACGGATTTTTTTTTTTTGTTGTTTGCTCATGTGTGGGGTTTTATTTTTTGAGGAGGTTGTGTGAGCTTTGTTTGGGGTTTAAAGAGCTGTTCGGGTGTTGTTTTATTAAGGAGATGCTCTAATTCCTCGTCTGGATGTAAAGCTTCACGTTTCGAGCTTTCTATGGAATCTAAAGGGGAATAAACACGCTAAAAACCTGTTTATTTTCCAGCCTTTTTTCCCCTTGAACCGGAGGGAAAAGATGCTCCAAGCAGGTTGCAAAGAAGAGGGAATTGGGGAGCAAAATAATGACACTCATAAACAATCGCTTAACGTTATTAGTTTGTAGTTAGTATTAATATCGCTCCATAAAAAGCCAAGTTAAAAAGCTCGCTGACACTTTAATTAAAAGTTTTGCCCAAAACGACGTCCAAGTCATAAAAAAAAAAAAAAAAAAAAAAAAAAGGAGGATTACAAACCTGAAGAAATTCATCTCTGCAGCCAAGGAGTTCTTGTCTCTATTTTTATCTCTATAGATAGAATTGGAGAGATATATTCATCAGCCAAACGGTGCATTAGAGAGGCAAACACGTCTCATTTCGCAATTACAGATGTATTTATATGTGTGTTCATCTCTGTCTCTCGCCACACAGACACATTCAGAGACACTCACACAAACCTGAAGAAATTCATCTCTGCAGCCAAGGAGTTCTTGTCTCTATTTTTATCTCTATAGATAGAATTGGAGAGATATATTCATCAGCCAAACGGTGCATTAGAGAGGCAAACACGTCTCATTTCGCAATTACAGATGTATTTATATGTGTGTTCATCTCTGTCTCTCGCCACACAGACACATTCAGAGACACTCACACGCCCCGATCCCTTATAAAAAGGATTTTATGAGAACGGCTCTTTAAATAGAAAAATCCAAAGCCAGGGAAGGGTGGGAAATCCCAAAAATAATGAGAAGAAATGCTCGGGAAAGTGGTGTGGACTAAGAGGCTTGAGGAAAAGCTCTAAGTGAGGAAGGTTCCAAGTGAAGAAGAACAACCTGAGCTGGGAAGACGCCATGTTTCCCTTGAAAAATTCCTAAAAAATGCATAAAAATCCAGGCACAGAGCCTGGGAAGCACAATATTTTGGGAAGCTTTGCTGAAATCCTCACTGTAGTTTCGTTCAGGCATCCTGAATCCCCTCGCTACGCACTTGCGGGGATGTTTTCTTCCACGAAAATCAACTTTTTCTTCCTTTTTTTATTTTGTTTTCCCTCCTCTTGCCTTACAGAATTTGAGAATATTTCTATTCTTAGAGGGGGATGGAAAGTCTCTCCTATTTCCCGAGGTGTTTTCTCTTCCTCATTTCTCTCCACTCGCCTAGGAATGAACAACCTCTTTGGCTAAAAAAGCAAAGAGCAGGTTGGATGGTAGAAAATAAAATTAAATAATTAGAGGATAGAGAAAGGGAGAAAAGAGCTGCCTAGGGATGCTCAGCTCCAAGAGGGACATCCCCGAGCAGAGTGGGGACCCTCTGGCTCTTTTTTGGGGTGAATTGGTTATTTTCGGGGGAGTTTCTGTGTTATTTTTTCTCAGGGAGGAAAGCGAACACTCGGCGACCCTCGAGGCTTTTTCCGCTCCTAAATCTCAGTGCTCTAAAGCTCAGATTTGCCTTTTTTTCCCCCTCTCCTTATTCTTTGAATTTGCAGCGAGTCGATTTGATAAAATCCTCTAGAAACGCATCTCGCTCTCTCCTGCTGTGTTAGTTCGCTTCGGAATATTCAGCCCAAAGAGATCCCAAATGGAGTTTAGTTTTGCTTTGCACGGGGACAACTGAATATTTGGATTTCATCTCCCCTTTTCTGGGCTTCTTCAAAAGGAGAATAAAGGGGGAAAAGCCTCAGTGGCATCCTGGAAAGAAGAGGAGAGGGGAAAAAAAAGAGGATGCGCTGCAATATTTCCATGTGAAGATGGAAGCAGCTGCCTCTGCCGGCAGGGAAACATTTCCCACCTCAGGCAGAGGATTTCTAATCCAGGTGAAAACCCAATTAACGCCCAATTGTTGCAGGCGATTTTGGTCCTTCACGACTCTTTAAAAGCTCTGGGATAACCTCCCAGGACCGCAGAAGTTCCGTGTCTTTCAGGTGCATCTTTCCACTTGGTTTCTAGAAGAGAATTTGATCCCATTTTATCTTTTTTTTTTTTTTTTTTCCCCCGACCTCCTAATTCTTGCCAAAAACTCCCCCAAAATATCTGACAACGCTTCGGTTATCTCTAGTTTTTCGTATCCAAATGGAGCAAGAGACTCCCGGGGAAGGGGCTGGAAGACAAATGACTTTAATAAGGATATCTTTTTGAATTCAGCTGGCAGAATAAATGATGAGATCGGTGCTGAAAGTCCATTCATTGATTGACAATAAACAATTGCATTAAATATTCAATATGCCTCTCTTACGGGATAAATATTTAAGCAAACATTAAAGCAGGTTTTTGGAATATTTATTAGGCATTGCCTTAATTCATTTGTTCTATTCCTTGATATATCGCTAATTCGATAGGAAAAGTCATTAAGCCAGGCCTGCTTTAACTTTCAACTTGGAAACTTCACGCGCTTTCCTGTCACTGCTCAACTGGAATATTCTCCAATAAAGCACGTCAAGGCGGTGATGGAGAGTTGATGTGCACATAGAGATCAACATAATTAGCGTATGTTAGAAGCTTGTTAATTAGCACAACCCCTTCGCTCCCAGATAGAGAGATGGAGAGAGACTGACTTGGAATTTTCGCCGCTCCGTTGAATGGCTCTACATTCCCGTTTATTGGGAAAGCTTGGAAAAACTTCCTTCTGCACCTTATTGAGCTACCTACAGTCTATCCAGGACAGCGGTTAAGGCTAGAAATAGGCAGGAGAATAAATGATCAGCATCGGAATAATTAAAATATTGTTTGAAAGGCTGGAAAAAAATACTGTTCGAGCTCCTTTAGACCCTCCCTCTCCCTCTCCCTCCCCTCCTCCCCAACCCAAATCGCCCCCACCCCATCTCCAAACCCTGCTGAAAGCAGAAGCGGAATCCAAAGAGGAAGGAGAGAGAGAGAGGGAGAGAAAGAGAGAGAAGAAAGGGGGGGTAGAAAAAAAAAAAAAAAGCAAGGCAAAAAAAAAAAAAAAAAAGAAAAGACAACGAACAGCCTTGTGACAACTTTCCTGTCTGACTAAATGGAGACCTTTCTTTGCAGCTAAAGGGAGGACATCCCAAGCCAAGCCTTGTAGTTGTTCTGTGTGGATGCTCGGAGGGGTGTGCCTTGGGAAATGAATACAAATCTGCGATTGATTTTCATAATGTTTCTGCGGTGTTTGCAAACCAATCGTTTGAACCTCTGAGATCTTACCTAAGTGAACCACTCCTACGCATCTAAGTGCTCCAAACTGATATATGACAATATCTACTTTGGATCACGTGGATCCTCCGGAGCGACTAAGACGGATCGCGCGTCATCTCGCCTTCCCAAATTTTTTTCTCCCCTCTGCACATCGGCTCTAAAACATCTAGCTATAGGAACAAGAAAAAGGAGAAAAGATGTTTAACTCGGTGAACCTGGGCAACTTCTGCTCCCAGTCGCGTAAGGAGAGGAGCTCAGAGTTTGGAGAAAGGGCAGGTTGCGCTTCTAATCTCTACCTCCCCAGCTGTACCTATTACGTCCCTGAATTTTCAACTGTGTCATCTTTCTTGCCACAGGGCCCCTCTCGCCAAATCTCCTACCCTTACTCTACCAACCTCTCTCAAGTCCAACCCGTGCGAGAGGTCTCTTATGGTTTAGACCCCTCAAGTAAATGGCACCACCGAAGCAATTACGCCTCGTGTTATTCCGCAGAAGATCTGATGCATAGAGAGTGCATCCCGCCTTCCACCATGACCGAAATGCTAATGAAAAACGAGAGCGTGTACAGCCACCACCACCACCCCAGCTCCAACCACCCGGCGTCGACGGGATTCTACACCAGCATGAACAAAAACACTGTCTTGCCCCAAGGTTTCGACCGTTTTTTCGAAAATGCTTATTGCGGGGCTGAAAATCCGACTGAGAGTTGCCTGCAGAAGGGTGAGGGTAAAGTGGAGACAGAATCCCAACCCCAAGCACTGTCATCCCGCGGAGAGCAAGGTATAGATCCGGAGGATGAAGAGGAAAACACAAACCCAGGGTCTTCAGCTTCGTCCTCTTCTGTCACCAAGGAAGGAAGCAAAAGCAGCAATTCGAGTAGGTAGAGCAGTAAATGGAAAAGGTTAAGGGACTAGCCCGTGTGTTTTGTCGGTCAAATTTTATGTGGAGTTTTATAAGCATTCAAAGGATTTTATTATAACCTACAAAGCTCTTTCTTCCAACGAGAAGAATTTTTACGATGGGAAAAGCTCTTTGAGACAAAAAAAAAAAAAAAAAAAAATAAAAAAAAAATAAATGGAGATGTTAGGCGCAGACACAGTATCTTAGAGTCTGTGAAATTTTAAAAGCACACCATCGTGACAAATATTAACTTTGATCATGAACTTACATGAGCATTTTAAAAGGATTTGGTCCCGGGTTGCTGAGGGTAAAAGGCAATTGGGCAGAACACTACTTTAGCTGCCTGCTCTTGCTTACAGGCATTAAGATGCATGCGAAATGTTTGGGGCGGCTCGGGGGGCTTTGTTTTTTTTTTTTTTTTTGGGGGGGAATATCTAATTAAAACTGTCTGTCGAGTCTCCTCTCTCGGGGGAGGTGCAGTGCTAGGAGAGAAACGTGCCGAATTCGTAGGCAAAGCGAAGCTTTTCCTTCGTTTTTTCCTCTTCCAAGTGGCATTTCTTCTCTCCTCTAAGCCTGCTGGAGCGTTTGGCTTTTGTCAGGAAAGGTTTTTCCTTACGGGTTGGATTGGTTGGGGTTTCAGGCTTGAGGATTTTTTTTCTTTTTTTTCCTCCCGTTTCTTAGGCAGAGCTGGTTTAAAGGTTGAATCCAGGCAACTTTGTAAGTTCGCGTTCAGGATGAGGCTCTATTTTTTTTTTTTTTAAATTTTTTTTTTTTGGGGAGGGGAAGAGGGGAGGGTTGTTTTGTTTCCCTATTTGCTTTCGGGGTTGCAAATCTCCCTTTTGCAGCTCAGCTGCTAAGTTCTCTTTCACTTTGATTCTTTTTCGCGTGTGTGGCGAGGACTGGAGTTAATCAGAAACTTCTGCGGAACAGAATATCTAGTTCCTCTAATTCCAACCTCGCTCAGTCTGTTTCTAGACAGATAACACATTTGCAGCTGAGCGTGGCTTGGTTTTTTTTTCCTTCCAGTCTCTCGAAACCTTTTTCCAGCAACCTCCTGCTCCCATTCCCGCCTGGGTTTTGTTTGAAAAAATTGGGTTTTGTTTGAAAAAAAAACTCTTTTTTGCACCCAAAATGTCTCCGTGTGCTTGCGGGAAGCTTCGTGCGGTGGGGAAATAATTATAAATAATTATCCCCAGTTCTTTAACCTCACCTCTGCTCCCCCTAACAATAGGCTGGAGGAGATCTCCCCCTTAAATTAATAATCGGAGCTATTAAGCTGCGTCTGAGGAATATCTTGTATTTTCCTCAGGTTATTTACGTTGCCTTTTTTTTTTTT
Organism: Acanthisitta chloris; assembly: GCF_000695815.1. NCBI lineage: Eukaryota > Metazoa > Chordata > Aves > Passeriformes > Acanthisittidae > Acanthisitta > Acanthisitta chloris. The sequence continues at coordinate 11,001 of NW_008658988.1, forward strand.
TTTTTTTT
>NW_008658988.1:11041-11877 GCF_000695815.1 Acanthisitta chloris
TCTTTTAAGGTGCTCCCAGAACGAGGAAGAAGAGATGTCCCTATTCGAAATTCCAGATCAGAGAGCTAGAGAGAGAATTTTTCTTCAATGTCTATATAAACAAAGAAAAAAGGCTCCAGTTATCCAGGATGTTAAATCTCACTGACCGACAGGTTAAAATCTGGTTTCAGAACAGAAGAATGAAAGAAAAAAAATTAAGTAGAGACCGCCTGCAGTATTTCTCTGGAAATCCCTTGTTGTGAACCTCTTTTGCAATCCCCTCTGCTGGCGAAGTGTTTGTGTCTCGAGGAGGAACAGTGGCGAGAAGGGTTTGCCCTTTGCGTCGACAAAGCAACCTCAAAGTTTAAGAGCCTTTTCATATTTGGATGGCTGGGACAGTGCTGAGTAACAAAAGGAGGGAGATTTCCTTTCAGTTCCCCAGTCGAGGACTTGAATTCCATGAACATTTAATTTAACTCTTTTTTTTTTCCCTTTCCTTTTTTTTTTTTTTTTTCCTTTTTTTTTTTTTTTTTTGGTCCTGAACAGGTTGGAATTTCCCTTTTTTTTATATATATATATCTCTCTCTATATATAATTGTTATGATGATTCTTTTTATTGTTATTCTGATTCTTTAGGGCCCTTGTCCGTTTGAATAAATCGCTGTGCTGTGTGTCCCACGGTGATTTCAGTCTGTAGCTGTGTTAGCACAAGAACGGCCAAAGTTTTCCTCTAGGATCAAATCACTTCATCTGGGGTGAGTGTGTGTGTGTGTGAGGACACACAGGAACATGTGGGAGAGAACACACGAACATGTGTGAGCTCTGGGGGTGTGTGAGGACACACAGAGATTTTCTAT
>NW_008658989.1:0-9354 GCF_000695815.1 Acanthisitta chloris
GCGGAGCGACTGCACAGCTCGTGCTCCATTCTATTTTAATTCTAAAATTTTTGTGGGGTTTAGTTTTGGTTTTCTTTTTTTTCCGGATCGTGAAGCTCAGCAATGTCTTAAACGGATTACACAGAGGAGGGGTTGAAGCTGAAAACCTCATTCATCCCCACGACGGTCCTATTCATTGCTGAAATAGGTGTAGCGTAGGAGCCGGTAAGATCCTCCCCCAGCCCCACTCGTACTTTGGGGATCTGTCTCAGCTTTCCCCCCTTGAATAGTGAGGAATAATGGGAGAGGGGTGTTCTGCTCCTGAGCTGACACAAGCGTAATCATAAATCACTTACCTTGTTTGTCCGTCTGTCCTTTGGTCATAGAGGGGCTCCAGCCAACTGTGTGGTCTCACGTACCGTTGCTCCCGCTGAATAGTTTCCAAGTTTGAGGTAAAAGATCAAATCGCACTTTTCAGGGACTTATTGACACACTCAGAAGTAAAAAATAATTAAAAATGAAAATAATAAAAAATCGTTTAAGGCTATTCAGTCCTACTCATTTTCTCCCACGTGTTTTCACAATTACCATGTATTTGTCTTTCTCTGCTTCAGTTTCTAGCTCAAAGTGGTGGGATTTTTTTTCCCGAATAATAGTAATAATAATAATATAATAATAAAAAAGTTAGAAGTAATAAATTATGAGTTGGTTTCTCGTGGTCGAAGCTGAAGATCTTATTTCAAACCCGGCTAGCCAGGAGTCTGGAGAAGTTGCAAGGCAATCTCTGATAGTTTGAGAGATGTACAGCATCAGATAAAGTCTCTTTGGTGATACCTTGGCTGCCCAAGTAACTGTTTCAATAAGGTTTCTCAGCAGCAGCAGCAGCAAACGGGTAATATTTTCCAGACGTCTTTTTCTTTCCTGCTGCTGCTGCTGCTTTTCTGCCTCTTCCACGTTATGGGGTCTTTTAACAAGTGAGACTTGAGTTGTTTTAATAGGCGGAGGATGGGAAGAAGGAGGGGGAGGGAACTCCTGTAAGAAGGGGGAAAAAAAAATCAACCCTGCCCATGGAATATCTCAGCGACGGAACAGTTCAGCGGCTGGAATTTAATTAGCTAAGTTGCAGATTTTTCAGAGAAAGGCAATACACATATGTTGTCACCAACTGGTTTCCGCTTCATGCCCCGCAGTGGGGAAACCCCCACTTTCCCCACTCCCTGCATCCTCGGGCTCGGGGTGTGGGACTCGTCCCTCCCACAGCCACTATTCGGCTGGGACAGCTTTTGCTGCTGCTGGTTTTTATTAATAAGGGAATTGCCTCTATGAATGGATGAACTTTGCAGTTTTCAGTCCTGCTTTACCCGTTCACTCTCGGGAACATCTGTTGTAGTAAATACCCGAGGAGGCTCCCACTGGCATACCCATGCCACTTGCGTTCAAACAAGCAGGGAAACAAGTTAGACCATTTAAAAACTGGAAAATTGTGGTGTGGATTTTGTTTGGGTGGTGGTGGTGGTGGTTTTTTGTTCGTTTCTTGTTGTTTCGTTGTCGTGTCTTGTTTTGGTTTAAATCAGAAATGTTCGCTCTTTGTCGATGGTTCCCGCTTAGCCCGGGGCACCGGCGGCTCACAGCACAGCCCATCGCCGCCGGCCAGCAGCTTCTCCGCTCTGCGCGGAGGGGGTTCCCCACCGAGCGCCGTCACACCGAAGCGTCGAGGCACTGGGTGGCACTGTTGAGGCGAGAGGAGCCGCGCGGAGCACGGGAACCTCCCGCGCTGGCGCTGCCGCCTCTAGCCCTGCCCTGGCGGGGACCCGCGGGGGAGGACGGCGGGGATCAGCTTCCCATTCCCCGCGCTGGTTTCTCAAGGACCACAAAGGTCGCTGCTGGGAGGCGTCGAGTTCTCAAAGGCAACCACGTCGAGACACCGTTGAGAAATCCGGAGGTGACTTCTTGCCGACTTATCGCCCGTCATTACCTTCTGGTGTGGAAAAACTTTGGAGGACTCTAGGGGCTTGTCATGTGCAATAAATGGTTTAAAGTCGGTGCTTACCTAGACTGGAGAATTTTAGGTACCTATCTTGGGGAAGTGAAGATTATTGGGTGTGCTCGGTCACTGCCAGGAGGAGAGTGGCTTTAGGGTGTGCATCGAAGCTGAGCTCCTTGAACGATCAATCTGTCTCAAATAACTAGTGTGATGGTAGTTTAAGCCACAGTTTTGTGGCTGTTTTAACCTGGCAGTGCCACGGAAAGCAGCTATTTCACCCTCCTCCCCACTGTCCCTTTTCCTGTGTCTGGAGAACTGACTTTGGTTAGAAATTAGATGTTTGGGGAGAGGGAACAGCAAAAAAGTAAGTAACTTGGGCAGGGAGATGACAGGACAACTGCTTTTGGCAACAATCTGGTTTATGATGGCTCAGAGTGTCCTTGAAAGTGCAGCATGACTTAGCAAGCATGGGGTCTATCATGGCTTTCAGGCCTTCCTCCCTATGCAGCATCGTTCCCACACTCCAACCTTCTCCAAATGATCTGTGTCATACAATCTTTTATTACAGTCCCGCACATATCTCTCATCAGGCAATGGAAGTATTTCAGTGTCTGCTCCAAACAGGGACAGAGGGCAGAAAGGTGTCAAGAGGGCTACTGGACCCCCCTCTCCACAGTAGCCTTCCTACCACCCAAATATTAAGTGTTAGCCAGGCTTATAACATGATGAGTGTTTGTCACTTAGCCAGGCAAGGAGCTGCCTCACCAAGCTCTGCTACCATCATACACGTAACCAAGTCTTTGATGTCTGTGTGAGTCCTAAAGTGTGATTTCCTGACATCAGACTTTCTCTGGTGCTGTCAGAGACGACAGGATTAAGTTGTAACACAGGTGTCCCTAGTCCATTCTTCAATGTGTCTATCCTCAGCACTGTGCCCTGGGGAGCTGTTTGTGCCAGCCTCCCTTGGGTTCCTTGGGCACTTGGTTGCCTTGTCTCGATTCAGGGACATGTATGTCCTGCACAGGGGACTTCATGTCTTGGATAATTTCTGAAATTATGTTTGGGGGGTGGAAAATGGGTTTATGTTTTTTGGTTTGGTTCGGTTAATATCCAAATGCTATAAATGAGTTTTTTTCAAGTCAGCATTTGTTACAAATGGACTAGCATTTTGGGGTTCTTTTGTATTCCATCTTTTAATAGTTTAAATTTGTAGACTGCAAGCCTCCTCTGCTGATGACTGCACACTACTCTGGAAATACACAGTGTCCCCTTGGCTTAAACCCATGCTCTTTAGTTTTGAACAGGGATCAAGAGACGGAGTCTGGTGTGGCACAAATCTTTGTGTCCTGCTTGTAATACAGGGCGGCAATAGCAGCACTTAAATCACACCAGAACTTTACTTTAAAAAATGACATAATGGGAATGGTGAGTCTCTTATGTCCACAGCTACTTCCTTCTCAGCCATAGCTCATGTTGTGTGATTGCGCTGTCAGAGCAAGTGGGATAACGTAGGGCGGTGAAGTTTGGTTTGCCTACCAGGAAGGAATTAAAAGTAGGAGGATATGATTAATGCCAATCCACACAGTGCTATAGAAACCAGATGTAGATGTGTTTCATTAGAAGTATATAACGTCTACGCTTATGTTACATCTACATGGTTACTATTATCAAACAATCCCATTTTCTAATTGTGATTTATAATCACAAGTACTGAGGAAAAGGGAGTTCTTGGCTGTCACTGTCCACAGGCATAGATTATCACCAGCCATAGAAGACTAGTCTTAATGAACTAACCTGACATCATTTTCTAATGAGGCAATAGGTTTGTTTGACACAGGTCAGACAAAATATATTTTGGGGGGAGTTTGACATAGGCTACAGTTAAATAAACTGATTACTGCAGAGCAAATCAGGGCATGAATTGATGGTATGTAAGCTACTCTTCAGCAATTACTGAGTACTCACTTTTACCCTGAGGGAATAGCTCCATGTGCATTTTTCCTCCCTCTTCTTTCCTATCACCCTGAAATATATGAATTCTCGCCCCTAACATACACCACACACCTATACACATGCCAATCTACTACTTGGATCAGCAGAGTTTGCAGTGCTTCACTGATTCCTTCAGTGACCTGTGATGGAGACAGTGCAGAGCATGACAGCCATTTCCTATGTGCATGTATGAACCAGCTGTGCAGGGTGAAGGGGACGGGGATAGCTGACAGCAGGGCTGCCCTGAACAGCCTCTTCAGTAGCATTGGTGCAAGGAAAATAGGAACAGAGCTGTTCTCTCAGTGAAACTGAGGTGGCTGATCCCATCTGCACTGGAGGGCTCTTATCTCACATCGTCTCTAAGGTAAAAGGACTTACACATGCTCTTTTACTGCAGATCAGCTACTGTGCAGAGCCTATCAAAAAGAAAATCAAGAAGCAAACTGTTTGCAATGCATAGTTGTGTTCACAGTAAGAAAATGAGAGAAAATAAGGATCTTTTTCATGTAGCAATGAAAAGCTAAAAGTGGAAGGCAGATATATTCAAGCTAGACAGGAGGCATGTTTAATAGTGAGCTTTCCTTAAACAGTTGTCTGAACAATGAAGGGGAGTGGTGGATTCCTATGTTTTGAAATCCTCTGGATGCTTTTTTGGAAGATACATTTTATTTCAGTGCAATTTATTGCACCCAGTACAAGAATAACTAAATGGATTTCCATAACAAGGATGTCAGACAAAGTGATCTAGCAGTTCCTTCCACCCCTAAATTCCACGACACTGCCAACAACCAGACTGACACGTCAGGTGTGTTCCACGCATGTAGCAGATTCTTCTGGAAGTGAGAGAGTTACAGAAATCAGTATTGGTGTCAGTGAAAGCAGAATCATGCCCTAAATTGTGATTTTATGGCAACTGAGAATCCACTTGCAGATTTTAATGTAAATGCCATGGGCAGTTTAGGGCTCATGAAGACTGGGTGCAGACAGACCTAGCACTCTGTGGTTGTTTTCACCATATATTGACCCATTTTAGAGGCTTCCAGTGTTCTGGGCATTTATATCCAAGGTTATTTATATGCAAAGCTTTACAGGGTCTGGAGAAAAACATTGGTCTTTAAAATGAAATCACTCATGCAAAATTGAAACTTTCCAACAATTTCTCTTTAATATAGCAGAGAAAGCCATAACTCAAAGCAACAGTGCGAAGTTAATAGCAGGCAGGTTCAGACTAGAAACAAGTCATGCACATTTGGATGTGTCCAGAACTCTTGGCTAGAATGGCCTGTGACTGTCAACAAAAATGCCTGTCAGGATGGTTTGAAGTAACGAGTTTTAATGTGAAACCAGCATGGAGCACAAGGAAAAGCAGGTCAGTTAGAGGTTTCTTTTGTGAAGTCTAATTTAAGAGAAATGACTTAATCACATGCCTATAGTCTAATGTGACAGTAGTGAGAGTCCAGCTTAGAACGTCTCAATGTTAATTTTAAGTAGAAGCATTATATTCTGTGTAGGATCCATAGATAACACCACATGAAACAAAGAGCATATGCAATTAAAGGTAGATCTATAAACAATGACTCTGCTAGTGTACTAGACTGACCAGAGCCAGGCAGCTGAAGGTTGGCACATGTTCATCCATGCTATTTCACTGCTGCCAAGCTCCTGGCAGGGCTGATCCTGACCAGTCTGGACAGTCCACATATTCCTGAGGGGACCAGGTCCCCACCTGGGAGGATGTTTGGACTCTCAGCTCCAATGGGCTGCTCACAGGATGGGGACATACTTCTGTCCATTTCCAGACACCTTCTGATGGAGAAACTGGACAGAATAATGGGTTTTACACCCACCAGCATAGTGGGTTTTAGAAGCCTACATAACTGGTTGGAGGTAGTTGCTGTTATTAATCTCCCTGATGTCTGGGCAGGGCACCAAAGTGGTGCAGCTGGTCACAGCCTGCTTGCAGCATTGCCCTGGGCTCTGACAGCCTGGTGCTTGGGTTTGTCCTCCCAGTGGTGATGCCAGCAGATGCAGTGCAGTCATCCTCGGCTGCCACATGGGAAGAAAAACACAGGGACCCTCTAAGGTGCTTATTTATAATAATTATTATTTTTAAAGTAATTGAAATAAAATACAAATGTTCATTGAATTCCAATATTCATTGGAATGAAATTTTCATTACCTGGAATAAAAAATAAAAGAGTGGGACTTTCCTAGAGTGTATGGTATTTAGGCAGGGACACAGGACACCCTTATTATTCATTTTTAGGGTGCGCTTTTGTCTGTTGCTGGTACTTACCAACCAGTTCACCCTAAATTGCCACTTTGCCTAAATAATTGCATGATCTCTTGCTCACTTCCCACAAACATGATTCATATTGCAGAACAGTGGTAGGAAGGTGAATACTATTAAATTGTCAGCTCCTCTTACCATCACCAGCTCTGTGAGTGATGGCTCACCATCCTGCAGCTATCTGAGTACAGCTGCCCCAGGTGACCTTAAGGGATGCAGCTGCACTCACACAACTTAGAGGCTCATTTTCTGCCCATGTTGTATGAAAATTTGCTAGAAATCAGAGAGCACCTGTATCTCCTGTTCCTTTCTCTGGAATTCACACATCAGAGCAATAGCTCTGAGTTAGTAACACATGTTCCATCAACAATAGCTAAAAATTAGTAGGGAACCTAATGCTTGTGTGGTGCTGTGGACCTCCCAGCTGGTTGCTGAGCAGCATGGGTGTGATGTGTCTGTGTGGTGATGTGTCTGTGACGTGCAGGCCTTAACAAGGAAGGGTGCATCTCAAGATGGGACCCAGCACACGTGTCTACAGCATTACCTTATGTGACAACACTATCAATTGCTGACCCAGGAGTCTGGATTTGCCCATATTTTTTCTTGCCTGGGATATACTGTTAGGCTGTGGGAAGGGTGTAGGTCCCACTTTGTGGAGCTTTCTGGCCTTCATGGATTTTCTCAGCATATGGTCTGGGTTGGAGATTGAGTTGCAGTGTATGACAGCTGAGCTGTTTGGGTTATTGGATGGTCAGGCAGTCACTTAATTGCTGAAGATTTTTGCCTCATGTTACACAATGCATCCAGAATGTGTCAGAATGTTTGGCAGTGTTGCACTGAGGAGCAGGAAGCGAACCTGAAGAGAGCAGGGCTGCTTAGAAAATGAGGATCAGAGAGTACTAATGATCCCCAGCAGCTTGCACATATAGCAGGTGATATCTTGTCATGGGCAAAGTTTTCTTGCTTTCCTCCACAGCTTGAACGGGGCAACAGTACAGCCCTTTTGCAAACATTCAAACATGCATTTGGATGTATGTGCTGATGATAAAGCAAATGCTGCAGTGCTAATTCCTAACCTTTCGCTGGAAATGTTGGGTTTTTTTCTGGTTATGAGGACAGATTTCAAAGATACTGCTGTTTCATGCCTGTTGTCAGACTGAAACCTTGATGATGAGGGAGGTTTTCTCTGACCACAGCCACAAGAGTAGCTGACATATCAATGCTACCAGTGAATTGACAGAGATTTGGCAGTGTTAATGTGCCCTGATATAGAGTTCAGCTCTTCCTGCTGTTGCTCACTGTGCTCAGAAGTGACAACAACTGTCTTGCCTATGGTGGGGGAGTCTTTCCACTTCCAGGAAGGGGAAATTCTCTGGGTAGATACTAGCATGGAAACAATGCCATGAGAAGAAGTGGGAACTTCTGTGTTCATCTGTCAGGGAGGCCCTTGCCACCCACTGTCTCAACTGCAGGCTATAGGCAGCCACCATGTCTCTGACCCCCTGAGCTGGGAACAGCTATTCTGGGCTGGAGGGGAATGTGCGTGAAGGCTCGATGGTTTTTCCAATATCTTTCTGTAGTCAGTGAGGGACAGCAGCTTCCTACAGAGGGTAATTTAAAGCTGTTGTGTTATGATGTGGACTGACTCTTAAAGGAACATCCTGGCTAAAGAGACATCTCTGCTTTGCATCTTCCTGTGTTTCTGTGAGTGTTTTTGTGCCACTGTGGCTGGAGGACACAGAATGATGTGGCTGTTTTAAACAGTATATTAAACAGTGATGTTGCAAACAATCATGTCCTGTGACCAGTGATAAAAAGTGCCACCCTCAATCTGCCATCTCTCTGGAACTCAGGGTCCTGCTGTAGCTGCATTAAGGGTCTCAGTCCCTCTGCTAGTCCTGCAATATTCACCAAGCCCTAACAGGCTTTTTTCCTCTTGCTCTCTGCTCTCTCATCCACAGTACTGATGGATTCATCCTGCATATTGCAAGGAATATTAAGTACATTCATGACTTCAAGATCAAAATCAACGGTACAGATATATGAAGAAGAACAGATAAAATCTCTTCACAAAAATATCTGGATTTTGTGGTGTTGCTTGGGACTTCAGGTTACTATCTCCTGCTGATTGCCTTTTATTAAAACATCTTGGCAGCAAAGTGCCACCAGAAAGATCTATGCTACTTCCTATCAAGCTGTCATTGAATGGGCAGTTACATTAGAAAATGAGAGCACAGCATGATTGATTGATATGCTCACATAGGGATATTCCCAAAGGATTTTTCTTCCCATATTTTCTACAGCCTAATATTAACTGATATTAATTATTATTAATGATTAATTAACTCAATGAACACATCTTTGAAAGAAAAATGCAAGATGTTTAGCTACAGTGATGACACACAAGGCTTAAATTTCATACCATTGATTTGCAGATGGCTGGGTAAGCCTGTTATACTGGGGAACAGCGTCTTGATTTGATTTCTGCTGTGAGTACATCAGAGATTGAAGCAACAGCAGCATCATAAATCTCTAACTGCTGTCTCAGACTCCAAGTCCGTTCACTCTGAGCAGACCCATTTCATTGTCTGGCTTTTAGCCAAATCTGTCATGGGGAAGAATCATGTTGTAATGCAATAGCATCCTGAGTCTGCAGGATACTGTTTGATCTTGCCTGTATAGATGGGGCTAAGCCTTGCTATGATGGCATTATGGCAATGTGCTGCAGCCCTTTGAAGATCAGGGTTTTTTCTTCATCTGTCTAAGTTGTACTCCTTGCTGGAAGGAGACCCATCCTGAGTGGAGACAGAGAAATCATGAGTAAAGCAGTACTAAATTAGAGGACAGCTTCTCATAAATCTCGGTTCTCAAAAGAACAAGATAAAGTTTTGCCAATGCCCTTTGCATTCTGGTCCAAGGGAACAGACAGCTAACAGACATTTCTTTCCCCACTTCCCTTCCAGACACATCTGCAGGGTCCTTTGAACCTACAGTCTGCCTCCTCCTGGTGCTCTGGAACAGCAGCTGATAGCTTTTCCCTAGACTCACCCTCTGGTGTTCCCAGCTGATGGATGTACCAAGACTTTCTCTCTCCTGGCACCTGGGACAG
>NW_008658989.1:9396-54308 GCF_000695815.1 Acanthisitta chloris
ATTCCTCACAACAATAGAAAAAAATAGGGATATTGTTTCCTGTATTCAAGGAACGTGGGTGAAAATACTGAGGTGATTTGTGAAAACAGAGCCCCACTCATTCCAGAGACCTGTAACATTTTTACTGCTTGCTCAGGAAGCACAGAGCCATTCCTGAGGGAATTTCCATGCTTGAGCTCAGGTCCAGGCTCCAGCTAGGGATACCTCCATATCATCTATGCACCAATACTCACAGTCTGTAACGTCAGGGTACCACCTCGCCTGAGCTCTGTTTGTTATTTTTATAACAGAGCAATGGAAAAACAAAACCTCAAATCCTTCTACTCAAAGCTGCCTTTATCTTGTATCCTGCCTTTGAGTTTGCTTAGCTGCTCTAGACCCTTTCTTATGGAGGAAATAAAGTGCTATGTGTTTCAATGAACTGGCAGCGTTTGCTTTCTAAGAGGCCAATTTATGGCCCTTTACCCAATTTCATGCAAACAGCATAAGCTTGAGGAAAGCGTGAAGATTCAGGAGGCAGTATCACATGTTCCATATAGGAGGCACCAACAAGATCAGAACGCCCCTCCACTTCATGTTCAGAGGGAGTTTACAGGTGCATTCAAGAGCTTAGGAGGCTCAAAGGGATGATAACTCATGTATGAGTGACTGTAGCCTCAAAGGGACTTTTCAGACCTTTTGCCCCTCGTAGCCTTTTTCCGTCATCAGCCCAATGATGCAAACAGTTTTGCATGTGCTGGTGCTTTGGCAGGCCTGTACAGCCACAGTTCTGGTTCTGCACTCAAAAGCAGGGTGGTCTTTCAGCAGAGAGCTGCTGAGAATACCTGGGTTTGGATGGGTTGTATAAGCAGCCTGGTAGTGCCTACTGTCTTGTGATCCCTGTTAGGCAAAAGATTTGATCCTTGTCTTCATGGTCTCCATTTATAGCTGAACAGGTTGGAAACCAGAATGCCAGTCTTGATTTGCACAGATATTTCGAAGTCTCATGTTGCTCAAAAAATGCTGTGCTGTGCAAATCAATGAAAGACAAAGATGCTACATTAGATTTACCTGTCAAGAAGACCCTGAAAAGAAAAGGTCACAAAAAAGTGAAAATGAAAATTCTATAAATGTCATTTTGTATCAAAGCAAGTGATGCTGTGACTGTCAAGTTGTGCTTCCTTTCAAGCTTTGCTTCTGTGATGTCTCCTAGGGTTGTGAGGGAATTGATTTTTGTCTGGTTTTGGACACTTTTATACCCAGTAATTGGAATACCTTAATATTTTTGAAACTTCTCTGTCTCTCTAATTAATTTCATAGTACCTGGCATGGGAGTTAAAAACCACTGACAGACTGGAAAAAAAATGGTTAAAAATAGAAAAGATAAAAACAACTTGCCAGAAGTTAGACAAGATAAAAAACACATACTCTAAAAAATGAATGAAAAATGCCCATTACAGTTAATCCCCTTTTCATATCCCAATATCTTAGCCACTTTTTGCCTGGGGAATGGAATATCTAGATTTTAAAATGCCAATGAAGTTTAATAACTCTTAGTCACAGGGAGTTGCAGGGATTAATAATGATTCTGATTTAGTGAAACTTCCTCTTACAAGTACTTCCACTTTTTTCCATCATTAAGCTTGGATGATCTGTCCATGTCTCTATCTTCTCTCTTCCAGGACATACTCTTCCCCAAAGTAGTTCAGCAGTTGTGTAGACTGTGAGCTGGCTGCAGCAAGGAGGGCAGTGCTGCAAAGTTCTCTGAATTCTTATCATGTGTTTGCTACTGGGAACTTCCATCTTCCCCCGGTGTCATTTGTTTCATCATCTTCAGAGTAGCTGATCAAGCCCCTCAGCAGCCAGGCTTTGTTTCGGTAAGTGCAAGTCAGCAACCAAATGCCCCAGGGTGTGGAGATGGATAGAGCTAGTTTGTAGTGGTGTTTATGGTGATACTGACTCATCTCTGGTTCTTCCTCGGAAACAGAAGAATCTTTCACTGAAGTAAAATCTAAAAGATTTTTTCTATTTTTTTCTTTTTTACTTTCTGTCTTCCTTTGTTCCTACATAAACCAGCAATCCCATTGAATATTTCCCCCTTCCCTCTCACTCTCTTGTTAGGGATAATCACCCAAGCAGCACCTTGTGTGGTGCCGGGTTAGGCTTGTCTTATTGCACATGCCACAAAAGGGGCTCATGGGCCACCTCTACAGGGTATAAACAGCCCTGAGACCGTGCTTAAGTGTCCGTTCTCTTTCTGCCCATGTTTATTGACTGTATGAGCACTTGTGGGGCTGCCTTTGACTTGTCCCATGTAGTTGTCTGGGTAAGTCCTGGAGGCTTGGGGGAGCACTTGCCCACAGTGTGGGTGGGTTCCAGCACTTTGTGCCTGGCGAAAAGCTTTGATGTCCTTGTGCTGTCTTCCTATCACCTCTACTGAGAAGGCAGAGCTGCCTGAGCACTTTTCTAGAAGAGCCAACCCATTGCTGTTTAGCACAGGAGAAGATGAGGTGTGGAAACCTGAGCTCAGACCAGTGTACTGAGAATGTTCTTGACACTCTAGGCTGTTTCTACTTTGGAATTAAGACATCAGACATGCAATGAGCCTTTCTTCCTGGTTGCAGGTGTTCTTGGCTGCCCTTGAGTTGGGTGGACCCTACCAAGTGCTCTGTAACTGCCTTCTCTGCTCCCTTTCACCTCCACCCAAGACAGAGGCTGGAGGAGAGCAAATGACACTGTTCCCTCACGGTGGGGTGCCTCATCGACACCTGGCACAGACAGGGATAGTTAGTCAGAAACCACTGGAAACGGAGCAACCTGGGAGGAATCTACTTCCTCACGCAGCTGCTATTGCCTAACACAAGCTTTGCACAACACAGTAATTGGTTCCAACTGACTCATGGCAGAGCTCTGGCGAGGGAAAGTTCACGTCAGGAAGGGCTTGCAAGTCCTACGTCGGGGGACACAGCATTGCAGAGGTCCTCGGCTGGCAAAGAAGCTGAGCAGAGCACAGTAAGAGGTGTCACCGAGTGTCACCCAGAGAACTTTTGAGCCTTCCAGAGTGAGGAAATGCAGCCAGATCCCTGTCTCTGCAATGTGTGTGGAGAACTTAATTCTCTGTCCAGAGAGGGCACTCTTATTGCAGATATTTTAAGAGGTCTGTGGAGACAAATGATAGCATGGCTGATTGTAAACTAGTAATAATATTAACTAAGAGCATTTCTTACCTCTGCTCTAAGCTGTGAATATTGTATGAGCTCAAGTTAACTGTATTTGAAAAGATTTGAAATCTGGTAAAAACAGACACAACTCTCTCTTTGTTCAGTGTTACTGGCCAATAACATTAGCAGTGCTTAATATTGTATCCATTAAAAAGGGGATAAGTGACAACATAAATATGAAGGCAACATGAATTCAGGCTTTATTTACACAGGGGAACATTATGATTTACTCATTCTTGGTCTGGATCTGTTGTAGCTCTACTTAAGCTGACTTAGCCAGAGTAAAAACAGATTTGAAACAGCTCTGCTATAGTACATACAGCTATAATGTAACACCTCTGAGCAAGATAAGTTTTGAGCCACAGGATTGTTTTGCACAAGAGTTGTAATTTCTGACACTACCCTTTCCAGAGTTTTGTAATATCATAGGATACTGGGGTTTTTTTATTTTTTTTAAACTGGTTTATATATGAATTTAATATCATAGGATACTGGTTTTTTTTTATTTTTTTTTAAACTGGTTTATATATGAATGAGCTGGTGCCTTTTTCCTTTCCTTTCCTTGTCTTGCCTTGCCTTGCCTTTCTTTGCCTTGGTTTGCCTTGCCTTGCCTTTTTGCTACAGCTCACTGACTACTGCCCTTTTTTTCCCAGCACTGTAGTATTTCCTCCCTTCTCTCCCTTCCCCCAGTTTGCCACAGTGTCAGTGAGAAACCAAACTGCTGAAACCTGAGCTTTCTGGCTAAATAAGATGAAGAATGAGAGGAGGAGGAGGTGGTAATTAAACCCTCCCCCATATTATTCATGCAAAGGAGTTGTCTTTGAACACCACTTCATCCTGGGAGCCTCTCTGAGTTCAAAGAGAAAGTTGAGTTGTCATTCTGGGGGGCCATAATCTAATCACAGTGTCCCCCTTTGATTTAAAAATCTTCTTAGGAGGTGACAAATATCTCTCCCCATCTACCCTTTAATATTTTATTTTTAATTTTTAGTCCTAAGACTGTGTGCTTCTTGTTTTGGCATTTTTCTTGTAGTGCAGGGTTTTATCATCCAAGTGAGGCTGGTTCCTGTCATTGGCTGTTTTAAGAGATCCAAACCTTTAGTAGTATCAAGAACATAAAAATATTGCTCTGTGTAATTATAGACAATTCTCTGTATCTCTATATAAATGCTAAGAAAAAAAGGATCCTCCATCGTTCAAGGTATTTCCAGAACCACCTTTTTAAGAAGCAATTTGGATATAATTGATGGTTCCTGAGACAGACATCTGTCATCTACCAGGATAGATCTACCATTTTTAATCACTTGGCAGCTAAGAGCACTGAATGTATTCCTTCATCCTCTTCTTGCCCTGTTTCCTATGAGGAAGCCCAGAAAAACACCTCTAAACATTAGTCCAGTTCCATACAGACCATAAATGTTACCACTCACACACAGGTATATGCCTATGCACATACAGTTGGACAGGATTATTTTAGAGGTGTTTTTCAAGCTTATTGGTTATATGATTCCGTTACTCTTTGATACACACATTTAACTTATTTTGTGTTCTTTCTTTTGAGGGCTGTTATGCATCATTGGCTGGAAGCAGACAAAAATTGTCCAATATGATTTCTGAGATTTTCAAGTGAAAGCTCTGGTGTTACTCAAGAGGTTGGATGAGATAGAGCTGATTCCCACTTACACCAAGTGCCCTCCAGGTAACGTCCACCCTTGCTGTCAGCATTTATTAGGCCTTCAGGGCACACTTACTTGTTCAAGGTGCTCTTGCAGATTCTTTAGACCTGGGCTGGGCTGAAGTGCTTAACTCTGTTTTCCACCTGAGGCAAGATTTCAGGACATCTGAATCTTGTTCTTTGATTCTAAACAAACAAAATTTGGTCTTCTCTTATGGACCTACATGACCTATTGCCTAAAAGACATTTAGGCAAAAATCAATAATAACAATAGTAATGGAATAAAATAGATTTCTCTGTCAGTTTAAAACTTTCAACACATAGCTTCACTTCAAAAACAGCAAACACTAGCAGTGCTCCTTGAGTCCACATGGCTCTATACAGGATGCACATGAAAAAAAAAAATCCTTAGCTGTTTTTTAGATATCTAAATATACACCTGGCACATCTATTTTTAATCTTGTCTTAGATTTTTGGGTTTAACATTTTTAGATACAGATTTACAGCAGAGTGATAACTCTTTCAACCTGGGTGAAGCACTTAGGTGCTAGGTGTATAATTATAACTTCAAAATCTGCTAAGTAGTTTTGGCATATGCTTCTCATGCTTGAGTTCATCTCTCCTGACTTTGTATATCTAACAATTAGAAATTGATTCCAAGATGGTCACTTAAGTTCTCTCTCACTTTTCAGCAGAGAAATGTAGACACTGACATGATCTGTTATCCCTTCCTGAGATTGATTGGATGAGTATTTTATGAGGAACCTTGGGTCATCACGTAAAGAAAGTGCCTAATTCTTAGGCAGCTAAGCTAAGTGAGAAAAAGCTTATCCTTCATACCCTCAGCCTTGGCTTTCATGGTAGTCCAAATCTGCTTCATTAGAAATGACCAGTATATAAAATGCTGCATAACTATTATATAATATCTTTGATATTCATAAATCTCTGATATTCATATTCAGTGAGGCACAGCTGAAAAGTCTCTGACTTGTTTCCTGCTTCCCATGTAAAAATGGTCAGGCTGAACACTGGCTGGTTTTGTATTAGAGCAGTGGGAAGGGGAGAGAAGATCAGCTGAAAGATGCCCCACTCTGTTAATATGTACTCAAATATACAAGGATATGGTATGAAGTAGAACACAGTTTGCAGCAGTCTAGTTAAGGGTTAATATGTGTATTTTTTAGATAAGCCTCTTCATATAGCTGAATAGCTCTTTTTTCCTACAAACAGGTAGAGCTTGTCTTTTTGTGTGAAATAGACCGTAACTTGCACAATGGGGTGAAACTTTCATGAACAGACAACTTGAAAGTAGTTGTCTTTTGATAAACTGATGTGGGTTCAATTTCAGATGTCAACAATAAAAAATAAAATGGCTGACAACAGGGAAATACATAACTGAATAATAACATATAAATTAATGATTTTCTGTAAATTAAGCCAGGCTGTTAGTCACAACTTCTGTTTTTAGTAAAAGATATTACAATTCTGTAGAAGCTGGTTGGTCTTCTCTTAGGTGATATTTGTCTGCACAAAATACACATGGAAAGGTACCAAAGTGTGGTCTTGAATCTCTGCGTAATTTTGTGTTTGTCAGCTTACAGACAAATTCAGGATGCCTTGACCTAATGTGAATGACATCAGGCTATATAAAATCACATAAATATCCATAGTAGAAAAAGCAGTATTCTATTCAGAATAAAAACCCCAAACCACAACCAAACCTCCTCCCTATAGCCAACACCCCAGATCTCTGGTTTCCATTCAGAAAAGTCAAGTGAATGAATAGACAAGGTTATTGAGGTGACTTCCTGAGCCACACTTCCATCATAAAGCATCAAAGGCTGAATCTGTGTTTAGATTTGGCTGATTCAGTGACTCCAAATCAAAATTGTGGATCTGGTCTGGTCATGCCTTAAAATGACCAACACAACTATGATCAACAATTGCATCAACATTAGACAATTTTTAAATGTTTAATGTGGCTTACATCTGTGGCTAGAAGGCAGGGAAAACTATTTTTTTATAGGCATTGCTTGCCACTTAGTTTTTCATTTTTGTCTGTCTCAAGAATACTTACAAAATTGCTAAATCTTACTATTATTTTTGCTGACTTACATTGGGTATATTTCCTTTGTATTCTGCCACTTGTGATTGACACTACCATAAAAAAGACAAAGCCATTATTATTTCTACTGTAACTGGGGAAGAAAATATCCCCTGATTGAAATAAGGAGTAAGTATCACAGTACACCACAGCAAATCATTGTGTAGCTTGGGGCAAGCAGTTCTAAATTTGAGTGGTGGGTTATGGGCCTCTTAATTGAGTTATTCATCAATATTTATCATCTGCAAAATGAGTTTACTATCTTTGAAGTCTTTAGACACTTGTAGATTTTTGTGGTGAAAATCATAATTTTGGTATTGGTCATTTTATTAGTCAGTGATGTATTGGGAAGTCGGTGTTATGCCACATCCACATCTGCTCTCATTACTGGCATCCATGATGATCTCTCCTTGCGTGGTCTGAGGTCAGCCTTGGTGACTTGTATCTGATGCCCACCCTTCCTCTCACATTCCTTGAACCCTACTGTCACCTTCTTTCTGATGCTTTTAATTTCCTTTTGCATTTTTCTGTTCACTGACCTTTATTGATACATATCCTTCACTGGGCTTTGCCTGTGTTGATAACAGAGAGCTGTGTGTATTTTAGGGTGCGTCCCGATTTACACAAATGGCCACATACTGCATTTCTGTTCATGACAGAAAATATTACCCCACATTCCAGCATTTAGTGGCAGCACATGGAGACTCACTATGATGCTTTGGCCAGTCTGAATGTCCATACTATCTCAGTGACTTCCTTACTTATCTCCAAGGATTCATGGATTCCTAGGCAAGATGTGCAAATTTTAGCCATTTCAGTTCAGCAGCTTTGGTTCTCATGCAGTCAGAGCCCAAGGGTATTGGTTTGAATGCTTAGCTGGAAGCAAGAGCCAGATAAACAGAGCAGAAGGCCAATGAAATCCTACTGTAAATCTATCAAGCAAACACAAAGCCCTCCCTGACCATCAGCTTGCTTCCAAAAATGTGGTTAGTGGAAGATTCATGTGCCAAAAGACTCCTGTTACTGGATCATGGGGGGCCGAGATATTATTGAATCCTGTGTCTTTCTCCTTATTTCCAGCTATGTGACTGGAGCTCATATCCTGCCCTGCACAGTTGCAGTAGCTGTAGGAACCAAATAAAATTTAATTGAACATGTGAGATTCACTTGATTCAGTTATTCAAAGCATGTGGGTGTAATATCTTCTAAAACACTCCAAACCAGCAACTCTTAGCTTGACCATAGCTAAAACTGTTCTTAATACACTTCTGAGGTCAGCAGCTCTGTGATATGATTGACCAAGTGTGATAGTGGCAAGCACATTTCATACAACTTTCTGATGGAGGAGATGCTCATAATTGCTGCTGCCAAGAGTGCTGCTGCTGCTTGAAGGAAGCCCATCCAGGCTTGTTCTTAAAAGTCACAGATATGCACTGGAAAATCCTTGATATTTATTTTTGGATACAGGACTAAACTCTGGCTTTGTAGAGGTGAGGAGAGTTTCCATTGATTAGATTAGAGTCCAGACTTCTTTTTCCAGCTGGATTTCAAGCTGAGCCCTGTCTCAAGCTGCTTCCTGAAGGAGCGGCAAGGAGAGTTTTGCTTTTTATGTTCACTAAGTGCAGGGTCCGAGGCTGGGAATCAGCCTGAGCTACCACCATGGCACTAACCAAGTGATTAACAGGAGTTTGATAATGGCACACTCTGAATGCAGACAGTATAGATTTTAGTTCTGGGTAGCCACAGATTACTAATCTCTGCTGCTGCTGCTGAGGAATTTTCTGCTAATAGCCAATATTTTTCTGAAAGTTCAGCTTCCCCATCAGAAGCAAACACATTTACTCAAATGGATTAAGTTTCTCATCTTATTTTTGTTTTAACTTCCTGCCTTATTCCTAGATGAAAAGTAAGAATACCTATCTCATCTCACCTTTTTGTCTGTATTCATCCTTCTCCAAGAAAGGTCAGGCTTACAACCCCCTTTGCAAATGGAGAAACTGAGTCATAGGGAGAGGTGACTGAGGTCATCAATAGGCAAATGGAAAAAACAGTTGCATAAACTGGTCTCTGGAGTCCCTGCCCAGTTCCTAGCTTCCTTAAATGTCAGTCCCACAGGGTTTAAGCTAAAGTTGATGGTGATAAATAGAAAACTTCCCATTGACTTAGATGGTCTTTGAAATTGGCATACATGCCTGTATATATATATATATATATGTGTGTGTGTGTGTGTGTGTGTGTGTGTGTGTGTGTGTGTATTCTTTCACAGCCTCAAGTGATTTTACCACCATAATACCTCGGCCTCATCTACAAAGTGTTAGATTGACACAACAATTACAGTTCCTGTGAACAGTTAACAGTAACATTATTGCCACTGCTGCAGGATCACTGAGGAACCAATTAAGCAGAAGTAAAGGAGAATTTACCCAGGGAAAGATGCAGAGTCCCATTGCTATGGATCTGGGTGTCAAGCAGACTTGCCAGACCTAGAGGTCTGCCTGCACTGGGGCATTGAAAGGTTCCACTCTGGCTGGATGCTGCTGTGTGGGTGTTCATGGGTTGGGTCCAGCTCTACAGCGTACATGAACCATACCACGTCACCAGGGACCAAAGGAGACAATCCTGCCCCTCTCTGGTGCAGAGGCAACATTTTCCAGGAGGATGTGGAGCTCCCATAGTTATCTGCCATGGCCAGCACTGGATCTTCTGCCTTTTCTGAGATCACAAGGTCTCCTCTGCTTGACCATGGAACATCTATTGTAGCCTGTGATGAGGCTAGGGCTTGGTGGCATGAAAGCAGCTCCCCCTCCAAGGAGGGCTCATCCTAGGGTCAATATGGCACTTCATCCTACTCCCAGCTCCCACACCTCAACCAATATGCACACCTGCTCAGTGTGTCCCAGGTGGATCTAACCAGCTGGATGGGACACAGAAAGTTCCAGAGCAGCAGGGAGGCTGTAGTGCTGAAAATGAGGCTGTACCATGTGGAGTCTTAGGTGCTAGCCATTTGTCTGGTTTTCCCATCCCTTTGACTGAAGCCATGTCTCCTTGAACTGCCTGGATGGCTGAGGTATCACCAAATGTCTGGGTTTCTGTGGATGCTGTGCTTTAGCTGGGCGTTCACTATGGGAGTGACCATTGTTACCACTGAACTTTCCAACTCTGACAACCAGGACAGTACCTGGAGTCCCAGCAAGTCTCTGAGGGTGAGGAAAGCAGCTCCAAGGTGGTTTCTTCAAGGTCTGGGTGGGAGTCAGAGCTGGCAATTGCTCCTTGGGGCTGCTCACACCTCTGACTCTGCCCATTCTCGCTTAGTGCCCCTTTTAAGTATTTTTCTAAAGAAAAGGGAGCAATAGCAGCTCCGGAGAGCCCCACAACTTTTGTTATTTTTAAATTTTTATTCCCAAAACGTAAGAGTTCAAACCTTTCAAGTCACATGAGTGCTACTGATCAACATTTTCCCATCCAGCCTGTTAAAACTTCCACTAACTTATCCCAAATTCCCCATTTAAAGATATGATAACATTTTGTATCCAATTTCCCCTATAATTAGATTGTGCAAAGACTGTTAGTCTTACTGAGAATAGACTATCAATAACAAAACACACATCAGCTTCCAGCCCTTTAACAAGATACCCCTTTTTATTTTATCAGTCCAATGTGAATCCCTCTGATCAGGTGTTAACAAACCAGACTATTTTCCTTTGATAATCCTCTTGCACTGTAAATATATATTCGCTCCTCAGACACCAAATCACATGTACTGTAAAGGTTTCTCAGTTTCCCATTCACTACCTCATTTTTATAAATTTTTGTTGTTTAAAATCTCCCATGTTAATGGTCCATAACAGCAGAATCAGTATCATGTCTGGGAAGGAGAAAAAGGTTGTTTTTAAGGAAAGGAAAAGCCCCTATTTATGTTGCTACATGTCATAAGGAATTTATTTATGTTAGATTATCCATACACATAAATTTCTATGAATTTTATCAGTGATCCACATCTATCCATCAGGTATACCTCATTTATCTTCAGTGGATCACAACCATACAACAGACAAGAGCTGAATTCTGTTTTGTCCTTGGAAAAGACACTTCAGTTTTCTGTACTTACTGCTCCACCTGGAATGGCTGCAGTCTTTTTGAATATATCAGCATCAAAAATGCTTCAGTTTCTCCCTTTTCGGAGATTCCTAGAATATAAATGGGAACTGAACAGATGATATCCACTAACTGAAGAGGCCTGAGAACAAAACAAAAAAATTAAGTAGACTAAAGATTTGTCTCCTAAATTTCTGTAAGAATACAATTATGTCCTGCCTCATTATGCAGTTTCTCATATGGTGTTAAGGATGTTAGTATCTCCTGGGGAGAAAATAATGACATTGACAGGAGTTGTGATCTGGAACTGCACAGATTTTCAGTCAGAATTTCTTAGGACTGTATATTACAAATGTGTAAACCTTTTTTGTTCTGTATCTTTGTTAAAAGCTGTACATAATTTTAATGATGATTTTCCTCATAGAATTCACTAAGTCAAGGCCATAACACTTGAAATCCAGAGCCACTATTTAATTATTTAATTTTATTTAAATATCCAATATTGAATATAAATATTTGAATTAAATTAAATATTGAATGCTGCACAGGAAAAAAACTACATCAATATTTACACCTTTCTGGATCTATAGTACATCAAACTCTTTACAGACTTTTCCCATGGGAATGCCACCAGTGCCTGGGAGCTCTGCTGCAAAGACAGGCTGAGAGAGCTGGGCTTATTCAGCCTGAAGAAGAGAAAACTTCAGGGAGACCTCATTGCAGCCTTCCAGTACCTGAAGAGGGCCTGTAAAAAGGAAGGAGAGGGACTTGTTATACAGGCAGATAGTGACAGGACAAGGGGCAATGGTTTTAAACCAAAAGAGGTCAGGTTTAGATTAGATGTTAGGAAGACATTCTTTACTCAGAGGGTGGTGAAGCACAGGAACAGGTTGCCCAGAGAACCTGTGGATGCCCCATTCTGGGAAGTGGAACAATGGTGGTGGGGGTTGGAACTAGATGATCTTTAAGGTCCCTTTGAATCCAGGCCATTCTATGATATTATTATAAATAATCATAAACTCTTTTCATACCCAGTCAAGTCTTGCAATTGGCACCCAATCAGTGCTAAAGCTATTTTTTTTTGTCTACATATGGGGAAAAATATCACTTTTTGTGGACAGCTTAAGAATCACCTAAATATGCACCTAAAATGTCTGAATAATATTAAAATCAATGGCACAATTTATACCAAAAATAGAACAGATAATTAATGAGGGAACTGTCTCCACTGAAACAGTAATACAATGTGCTTCTCTGATGACATGATCCTCCTGCCTTTTTGGGGAAAAACTTTGCCCTGTGACTGCAGTATTACAAATTTCCTTACCATTAATCTATACTGGACAAAGAGTGGTGTTGAGAATTGTATTAGGTTTGCACACAAGGTTTTGGTAGTGGGAGAGACTACAGGGGTGGCTCTGTGAGAAGCTTCTGAAAGCTTCCCCCATGTCCAGCAAAGCCAATGCCAGTTGGTTCCAAGACAGACCTACTGCAGCCAGAGAAGAGAGGAGTGAGAATATATCAGAGGAACTACTATGCAGACACCAAGGTCAGTGGAGAAGGAGGGAGAGGCAGTGGTCCAGGTACCAGAACTGAGATTCTCTTGTGGTCCATGTTGAAGACCATGTTGAAGAAGGCTGTGTCCCTCCAGCCCGTGAAGGTCAACGGGAGTGGAGGAATCCACCTGCAGCCCATGGAGGAGACCTATGCCAGAGCAAGTGGTGCCCAGAAAGAAGTCTGTGGCCCCATGGGAAGCCCACACTGAAGGAGACTCCTGTCAGGGATCTGAAGACCTGTGGAGAGAGGAGCTCATGCTAGAGCAGGTTTCCTGGTAGGACTTGTGACCCTGTGGGTGGCTCACACTGGAGCAGGCTGTTCCTGAAGGACTGTACCTTGTGGAAAGGGACCCTTGCTGGGGCAGTTCTTGAAGAATTGTTGCCCATAGGATGGACTTACATTGGCGAAGTTTGTGGGGAGCTGTCTGCTATGGGAAGGACCTCAAGCCGGAGCAGTAGAACGACTCCTCTCCCTGAGAAGCAGCAGAAACAACTTGTGATGAACTGACCATAACACCATACCCTGTCTCCCTGCACCACTGTGGAGGAGGAGGTAGAGCCCAGGAAGGAGGGAGGGGTGGGGGTAAGGTGTTTTTAAGGCTTGTTATGCTTTTCATTATCCTGCTCTGATTTTGTTGGTAATAAATTCAGTTAATTTCCCCAATTCAAATCTGTTTTGCCCCTGATGGTAATCAGTGAGTGATCTGTCCCTGCTCTTATCTCAACTCATGAAGCTTTCATTATATTTTCTCTTCCCTGTCCTCTTGCAGAGGGGAGTGATAGAGCAGCTTTGGTGGGCACCTGTCATCCAGCCAGGATCAACACACCACAGGCATCCTCTGTAAAGTTTAATATACGGGTTTTGGCTATATTTTTTTTCTCCTCTGTCATTTTTAAAAGGCTTTTAATATTTTTTGGTGTTTCATTTTTACATTTAACCTAGGAATCCTCCACTACCAGGTAAAATAAAGATAAAGCAGAGGCAGGATCAACCAATAAGGAATTATGGAATACACTAATGCCAATCAACATGATTTTGTGGGAAAAAGGTCTTCTGCTACCTCATTTTTGAGGAAATCACATATAAGCTAATAAACATAATAGTTCAGATTTTGCATAGGTATATTCCTGCAAAGTCCTTTTGTTTAGCACCAAAGCAGTTAAAATGTCAGTATAACACACATTAAATGGATTAAGAGCTGGCCAGCTGGCAGATTTCAAAAAGTATTTGTTGGTGGGGAATTGTTACCAAATGGATGTGTTTCTTATGGAAATTCCCAGTGGGTTGTTCCATGTCTAACACTGTTCAACATTTTTATCAACTTTTTATTTGAATATGTTGTAACAAGCTTTGATTTTTCTTGATACACGTGACAGATTAGTTAGTGTTTAGTGATATGCATGTTTTCTGCAAACTGTTAGCCTCTTTTCAAAAACAGTTTTGCTGTAATTCATTCTGTTGCCTCTTGTGGTATGGACATAAATTTAAACTTTTTAAGGTCTATTGTGAAGGTCCATGTAGAATTCTGTTTATTTTTCTCTTTCTCTCACAGATTAAAGAAGACACTGCCATTACAAGTTCTGGTGCTCAGCTGAAGCAACTGGTGAGTCTACTCTCTAGTGACTTGTACTTTGAAAAGAAAGAAAGTTTTGTATCTTTAATTGATGAAGGGTTTAGTTACATGTTGGAAGTCTCTGTTTTTGAATCTGAAAAATAAGTTTAGCTCCCACTTAGAAGAATCTCTTCAGCTGTTATCTAAATGAGAGATGTGTAATTCTGGTAATGCTTTGCATACATATAATGCTCTTGATTTAAGGATGTTGCAGCGCTGAGGAGTATTGCATCATTAGGAGAACAGGATAATAATATAATATACTAGTCAAAGCTAAGTCACTACAAGCAAGGCTAGCAATGACACTTATGGGGAAATTTGCTGATTTGAAGGCTGATGAGACGCTCTGGTTACTGTGAGAGGGAGGTACCCTTGGCTGGTATCTCTTCAGAACTTAAAGGAATGCTGGAATAGGCTAACGGAATAAGGTGACGTGAGAATATTATTTGTTTTTGGGTTTTTTTCTGTATTAGAGACCATTTCTTTTGTGAACAATCATTTTTTAAAGAGGTAGAAACGGTAGTATGATTCTTCACACCAGGTAAAGAAGGTGCTGGACAGTTTTTAAGTTTCAGAGGACAAAAGCACGAAAGGTATCCTCTGATGTTGAAGTGAGGAGTCCGTGGATTTTGCATGTTGGATCACTGCAGGGGTTGTTGTGAGAGCCTCGCCTGTAAACTAGGACAGCAGCCAGCAAATTAACAAGCAAAGAAGCAAACAGGTGGTAGGAAAGATTACTTAGGAACAAATCTTGTAGGAACAACTAGCTCAGACCAATTAGCAGGGCAGCTAGCAGTAGCCCTGGCCAGCAGCAAGAGCAAACCACAAACACTGCCAGCAGAAAGCACCCACCAAGCGTGGCAATATGGGAAGGACTGTTTGCAAAGGAGGCTGTGTCTGGCTGTGAGCACTGCAAGCTGGAGCACTGACTGCTAGCAATGACCAGGGTGCCATAGAGGACAACCAACTGCCTCAGTGTACGGGTAGAGCTCAGGCTGACTGTGCTCGAGAATAACGATCCTATGACTGAAATTTACGTGAGTTTGGATCAAAACTCGTGAGTGAGGTGCAACAAGAAGATGATGTCTATGGCTGACACCAAAGCACCAATCTTCCAGGGGTCTCTCTCAGCCTCTGTGGAATAAACAGGTACCTCTAGGGGGAATGGGATCATGTTTCCTTCTCTTGCTTGAATTTTGTACATTGGAAAGATGTAACTCAGGCATGTGCTGAGAAGCAGTACTAGCCTCATGGTTTATACTTGAAAGCAAACTACCTGTGGAAAATTTGTTTACTGTTACTAGGTTGAGATCTCTTTATTTGCATGTGGTTTGCCTATATATTGTAGTTCTCAAACTCTGACTTCTGTTTCTTTGTTCTGAGGAATCCTTGGTCTTTTAAGAATCATGAATCTGATGCCATCTTAAATGGGCAATAAGCCCAAAACCCAAGAAAATGCTTTCACTCGTGAGGGTGGGAAATATCCTTGTACCAAGTATATTACTTGTAAACTGAATTGAATATATGTATCTCCAGGCATATATCTACTTTATTAAGCTGCATTTAGAACTACCTTAATTAAAACTTCCCACTCCATCCCTCCAGTTAGATATTGTATTATGACTTCCTTGCCAGTTTTATTCAGTCTGCTACTCAGATCTATGTGGTGTGTTGTGGGACTTTTTGAAGAGCAGAATATGACAGAACTTGAAGAAAGGAGAGGTTCTGTCACTAGCAGTTCATAAGATTTGCTGGAGAAGTTTTAAAGACCTAGAGTTTTGCGTCATTAGGAATAACATTTTATACTTTTCATCCAAAGATCATGAACTGATTGGCAAATATTAAGTACTTCTATTTCACAACAGCCTTCTGTCTTTGAGACACACATTTTACGGTCTTGAAGGATGGAAGATAGATAAGTGACATGATAGGCTAGAAGGTAGTGCCTTGCTGAGAGGTCAGATCCCCTTCCATTTCTGCAGAAGCCAAGGGGAATTGTAGGGGTTTTGCAGGGGAAGAGTTTCCACAGCCATACACACAGTCTCCTGCTCTGCTCAGAGACCAGCAGTGTTTCTCCTTTGTGTTAGTCTTATCTCTATATTTCCATGAAGGGACTTCAAAGAAACCTCTGTGGGTTTGGAATATTTGTGTCTTGGAGGCCTGCATAGCATTCGTCCTCTGGCCAATGTTTTGTCACTTGTACTTAAGACCGGATAATTCTAGGAGCCAAGCAAACAATACTACTGAGTAATGGCAAACATCACAGCTTTCTTTAGACTGGTAAAATTATTGAAAAATTCAATGCTGAGCTGCAGACTGCAGTTTGTTCTCTTTTAAAGTACATGGAAAACTGCTGTGAAGCACAAGCTGCTAAGATTATGTTGTGTAAGCAATTATCTTCTATCTTCATTGGACTGATGAGGGTTGGACACACTGCTTTCCTTTGTAGTCATGTAATTTCTATATGAAGTCACAAACTGATGGCCAAAAATACAGAAAAGGTGTCATTAATGCTTTAATGTGGCTGCTACTGAATGTCACAGCATACTGTCCTCTGCTCTCTGACAAAGCAAGACAAAGAGAGTTCATTGATCATTTAATATGGTGCCAGTGTCTTCAGGTCTTAGGGCTTCACAAGCTCCACTGTGAAGCAAGTGGATTGATTTCAAAGCTTCAGAAAAGCCTGAAATAAGTAAAAGTAAGTTATGAAATAACAGACAACTGCATTCAGAACTCCCAACTTGGACATGAGAAAGAGTAAAATCAAACAACAATAAGCAGAGATAAGGTCTTTGGGGTCTGTTACTGATAGTGCATGTGCAAAGAGGAGAGAAGGGCACACAAAGCATCACCTCCTGCATGCCTGCTGTTTGAGAAGGGATCACAGTAAAAAACCCAAAACAAAACAGTGGCACAGGACAAGAAGAGCACATGCTATTCTCATTCTTTTCCTTCTGGTGGGGAGTTGTGTATCTTGAAATATTTCCCTCCGCCAGCCACAGCAGCCTACCCCAAACAGGGTTTTATTTGGTTTCAGTGAATCAAGATAATCTATGTTAGTACAAAAAGTCCCACATAGGTAGGGCAGCTGACAAAAAAGTAGTTTTAACTGTGTCAGTGAGGATCTCTGGGCTTACAGAATTGCATAGTTTAAAAATTGAAGCACAGACTAGGCCTTGGGGTGTCCTATGATTCTGGGATGAAAGTACAAAGCATCTTTATTAATATTATAAAAATTTTACTCATAGATGAACTAAATCTTAGGTAAGCCTTTCTTCTGAGGCTTCCTCCATCTGTCAGACTTCTGTTTGTTTGTGAAGTTTACATGCTTCCTGGGTTTGACCAAAACCAGGGCTACTGAAATAACTTGAGAAATGTTATCACTCTGATGTTTCTGAGCCAGCTAGGATTAGAAATGACTGGAAATGTTATGGAAGAGCCTGTTTTCATGAGATTTCCATCCAGATATGTAGACCAAAGGGGTTTCTTGTGCTGTGAACTTACAGAACACCTTTCAGTGCTCTTTGATGTAAACTCCTTGTTTCCTGTAGCATAAAGAGAAGTCCCCCCTGCATTGTATCTATGCAAATTACAGCAAATAAAACTACATAAGCTTACCTTTTAAGACTTGACCTTTTGTTTGAACTGTTAACACCTGAAAGATGAGGTTTTACAGTTTTCAAAGCTGGGTATTATGGTTTGTTTGTTAAACTATGAAAAAAAGATTTTGTTATAATCTATCCTTTCAAGGACCCTGCAATAGGCATAGGAAATACTGTATTTTTTAAAGCTGACAGAAGGTAGAATACACAGAGTTAAAGTTCTGACTCCATCCTTAGAGTACCTTGTTTTCACAATTACCTGTAGTCTCAGTCTGTTAGATGATCTCAGCTGGCATTTGAAGCAATATTGAGACCATTGACTTAGGGATGAAGTTTCCAACTTCAGCTTGAAAGATTCCTTGTGTTTGTGGATTCAGGTCTGACATTTAGTGTTACCTGAACTTAATTGCTGTTTGTTTTTGCATTGCATTGTCTTCTAAAAGGCAGTCGAGGGAAAGAAGGAGGCCTGGGAAAAACAAACTACTTTGCAGACCAAAATGGCTTCAAAAGCATCATTAGGACCACCTCTAAGTTTAAACACAGCCTGACAGAAAGGTTATCTCCTTGCTCCCCAAACCTTGCCACTTCCTGCAGGAGCCCTGTTTTATTTCTTTTTGGGCCATAACAAAACCCAGGACTGACATTACCATATCCTAGTCTCCCATATCAAGTTCAGACTGCTTGTGAGTGCAATACAGCCCCACTCTGCCTCCCTTTTCCCAGTTTTGCCTCAGAATTTTGCTTTTCAGACCCATACAAGGAGGCTGGGTGACCTCGCTGATACTTACCATCATCACAGTTATCTCTAATACCCTCTTCTGTCTGTCCTTTTTGATTAGTGAATACATAGTCCTGCTAATCCTTTCCTGAGTTAGGGTATGCAAGTCCCTTCTTGGTCTTGGGCCTTCTTTAAAAGCTGGGTCAGTCTGGCAAGCATTTCCAAATGTTTCAGACACCACTGAAAGGACACTGCCATTAAAATATGCTTTCTGTTTTGTGTGCATGTTCCCATCGCAATGTTTCCTTTCAATATTTTAATGCAGATATAACAAATGTTACCTGAATATATATTGTGGGCTCAAATTGCACACCCTAATGACTCCAAATTTTATTGGACTTTAGAGCTAGTACAAAACTTTGTATTCCGTTTATATGGTGATGATCTCTGCAATACATTTGAATCTTTACAAATGATGTTATATACTACTGAGACACATTTCAAGATTGATATGTCTCATCAGAATAAGCAGATGAGCCTGAGACATCTTATTATGTCAGTTTAATGGGTACCTGCAGATAAGCTGATTGGTAGTAAATGTTTGTTCACATACTTTTAACTAAGACATAGTGGGCTGACAGCAATGTGCTAATGTTCTTCCTTCCCATGAAAAAATGACAATTTGTTCCTAGCTCACCTTTTGTTTGCTATAATTCAATCCACACACATGGGCAGTTAGCATTGCTCTGATGATGCACAGTAATATCTTAAGCTGTCATGACTGGATTGTAGATCCTCTTTCAGTTAATTTAGCTTGTTATATTGGTATTATAACCTTCTCTCTTTTATTCTTTCACAGAGATGAACAAAATGGATTTGAAGTGAAACTGTGGTTGCTAAACTCTTGCACAATTCATATAATAATGACCATCGTAATAAAAATATGTGGCTGAAATAAATGACAGTTCTACAGCCTTTGAAGAAAAAAAACCTAAATCAAATGAGTATGACTCTCTGAAGGTGCCAAATGAAACCTGAAGAAAAACCTAAATCAAATGAGTGTGACTCTCTGAAGGTGCCAAATGAAACCAGGCAGTTTCACAAAGTGGATTGGAGACACTGTTTACTTATGTGAACTCAATTTGTGTTTAAAACGTGAAGAAAGAATATCTGGAGAGCTCAGTAAATCTTTTAGGAGTGAGTTCTGCATCCAAACTGCAGTCATAGCAGTAAACAGACGATTCTGCCAAAGCAGTGTAGCAAGTCAAAACTGATCTCAGACCTTGTGCAGGAACTCAAACTAAAAAGTTAGCGCTATGCAAAGTAATGACCATGACCCTAGCTTGCAAGCAGGATTTTGTGCTGACAGCAAAGACCGAAGAAAGAAGCTGTGCTAAGATGAATGCAGCAGAACAGGAATATGCAGGGCAGCAAACCACTCATGAGAAGACTGACTGATTGCATTTCAGAGAAAGCCCTACAGCAAAAGACATTAGAAGTAAAATGTCCTCAGGCTGGCAAAACTACCCACAGTTGTTTCTTAATAAACATTGCTCAAAGCTGGTAGTGAATAGTAACTGTTTTGCTAATATGTAATGTAACAGGTTATCTCCATGCGAATAAAGGGACAAACCACATCACGCCCATAATATTCTGCTAACTGAGAAGACTTGGGACAGTATGAGTATGGAGGAGGTTTGTCTCTCTGCCTTCTTGGGTCATGTCTGTCCAAACCACTTTCACTCTATATAAAGAGACTCTGCAAGCAGCATCTACACAATTTTAAGAGTACAAAGTATTATTTATTGAGTAATGCATCAGACATGTAAGTAAAAGTAGCAAGCATCCATAAATGCGTTCATTACCACTTGTAAGTCACCCAAGGGTGGACTGGTCGTCACCACCCAGTGGAACAGCAGCATCAGTGATGCTGTTGAGCTGTCATCTTTCAACTTTCAGTTTTTTCCTCAGGGCCATATACCTCTCAGGCCAGTATTTTTCCTCTTGAAGCCTCCTCCCAAGGCATTAAAAGGGAATGGAAGTATCGAATTGTCAAGTAAATCTACCTTTATATAGAGCATTGCTTTATCAAAGTGCCAGACTATATTGATAACTATAAACATATAAAATTAGCTTTATTAATGCTTATTAATATTTAATTCCAGCACTTACTTTTGTAATACACAAATTTGTAATTGCAGACTTATTAAACAGTGTTGAAGAGAAGCAGACATCACATATTTTCATCTCTATGAACATAATTTTAAACTATTGATAGTGAACAACGAAGTGCCTGATAATCATAATTTTGGGATCTACAAACATCTTTACAATAGCAACATTCATACATCATCTTACTGACATCTGAGATATGGCCCCCAGCAGTTTTATTAGCTGCAGTGTCAAGGCTTAATGTTGGGTTAAATCTTATGACCTGCTTAAACTGGATATGAATGATTAAACCTTTCCTTCAAACTCGCTTTCCTTTTTGAGCATAAAATTCACTGTGGTCTTGTCAACTTTTTCAAGGGTTGAAGGATATCTTTAACAAATTTTCTATGCAACTTTTATAGTCTTTCAATTATAAATTCCCATGCTAACATTGCTGACTGTTATTGCTTTTAAAAACACTGTTTCCAACAAGATGTGGCCACACAAGAAAAGCATTTAAATCTATTTGGTTAGTGGATCACTTCAACCAACTGAAAAAGAGCAATCAAGCAGACTATATTTGACAGTGAGTTATCTATGTGAGTTATATTAATTCCTGCAGAAAGCCTTTTATTCCGTGGAGTTTGTTAATAAATAACTATCACAATCTCTTGAGTGAATCTGTCTAAATCAAGACAGATTGTCTTGTAGCCTGTATTGTGTAAGACAATTTTTCTTCAGTATAGGTGAGCTGTTCTGAATTGTTATGGTATTGATCTATCTTTCCTTTACTCCAAAGAAACACAACTCACTGCTTTGATGTGGTTATCTTATGGAAATATTTATTATAGGAACAGTGATTAAGTTTTGGTTCCAATACAGGTATAAGCGTTCTCTAATCTATACCATCTTACTTCAAGAGAAGCTGCTTCCACGTTCAATCATAATATCCATTATCCCATTCCTAAACATTATCGCCCAAAGTATTTCAGCCCTAAACTGCTTAAATATTAGCAGCTCTTAATTAGTCCACCACTTTCAAACACTTTTCTAGTTCTGGGAATGTGAAGTTTTTTGCTACTGAAATTGTAGCAAAAAGCTATTCCCCAGCATGTACCTAGTTAGATAGTCTTCACTGTGGCCTTACAATGTTTGCCATGAAGAGCCTCAAACTACATTTATATGTTTCAAAATCATGACCAAAACATTTAATAGATTTATATTGGGGTCTTAGTGGATAAGCCAAGCAATTTTTTCCTTTCCTTCACTCTGAATGGATGGGGTGGAACATCCTCTTTCCATGTGTACATACAGCTGCACTGCTTACAATGAAGCCACTCTTTGTCTGCCCTATGGTAAGAAGCATGGATCTGTCTATATTCTGATGGTTTAGGTCTGTTTTGAAAATGGAATTTGGCCCTGTAACTGTTAAAAACACAATGTATACAGATGTCATCTGAGCCCCACTCTCAGAGACATATGAACTTCCAGTGGCAGTCAAAGAGTTTGGATCAGATCCTTTATTCTTTGAGCTATTACATGTTATCTCCTCTCCACTTCCCGGACTCCAGTTTATATGTGACAACTCTTGACTTGGGGATAGTAAGAGTCCCATTGTTTTCCACCTCTCACAGTCTTTTTGTCAACATAGTCCATTTCCCTAGCAGAATTAATTCCAGCTTTGTTCTATAAATGCTAGTTGCTTTCCTTAGTCACTCTAGGCATTGTGCCAATGAACTCAGACTAAACAGAGGATATTAATTTTACTTTAGCATGTATGTATTGCACAAAAGCTGTGATGCATAAGGGTTTATTTCCAAGAACTACAGTTGTGTAAGCTTTTAAATTTGAATGTCGCTGATAACTTGCAGAGGGAATTGGAGACACTTAAGAGGAAATCCTCAAGATTTTCTACTTTTAATGACTAAATACCAGAAGACAGTGGGCTGTAAAGTATGACTCCTTCACCTGAAGAACTGGTTGAGAACTGAACTAATCTTGGGCTACCACATTTTGATATTCTGCATACTGGTTGTTTCCAAGAGTGGATTGTGGGAAGGTGTTGAACTCTCCCAAGTGCTTGAGACATTTTGTAACAGAGAGGGGGAAGACAGCAGCTATAATTTGAACACTACCAAGACATTTGTTTAAATATAATTATGATGAAGCATACCTTTCTCAGGCCATGGAAATAGCCTTGTAACCAGTGTGTACCCACTGCTGCCTGAGAAACCTGGATGTCGGTGAATGTTTGCTGGAAACTGCCAGTGCAAATATAATTTACTAAATTATGCTCTATGTATTGACCTCCCCTTAGCTTTAGGGGAGAATAGTAGGGATGTTTCTCAGTTATAACTTCAGTAACTATAGTTCAAGTAATAAACATTTTCTTAAGGCAGGCAGCTTAACCATTTCACCACTGTATTCTCTTGAATAATGGCATGAAATACTTACCAGACAAAAGAAGGTCTTGCACCTTTTATTTGTGGAACTGATTGGATTTCCTTAATTGCTCAGGGGCTTTGCTGTTCTGCCTCAGCAGAAGCTGTGCAGACTTATCTCTTGCAAACATGAGAAATGCAGTCTTCCAGTACCCACAACTCCTTGACACTGTTATCAGCTGATTAACAGCACAAAGAAATAACAAACCTCAGCCCAAAAGGCATCACAGAAATGAATGAGTTAGCTGCTTACA
The DNA here is from genome assembly GCF_000695815.1 of Acanthisitta chloris. Taxonomy (NCBI): domain Eukaryota; kingdom Metazoa; phylum Chordata; class Aves; order Passeriformes; family Acanthisittidae; genus Acanthisitta; species Acanthisitta chloris. The sequence goes on from NW_008658989.1 coordinate 32,806, forward strand.
GAGCTGATGAGGCTGCCTGCTAGAAAAAAAAACCAACTTAATCCAGTTTGAAGTATTTTTTATCTAAGATAAAACTGTTAAAAGAGGATTTGCTTCCTTGAAGACAAAATAGTAATGTCCAAGATGTTACACAGTATGCCTGCAAGGACACATCTGCTGATACATTTGAGGAACTGTTCTGGCTTAACTGACCAGCTGTGCAGGAAATATATGCAGGGATCTTCCTTGAGAAAATGTGTGCCATGTGTAAGGCTGATTAATAATGAGGAAAAAAACTCTAGAATTTTTAGCCCCAAGCTTTCACCACTAATTCAATGTTCATGGAAACCAGTCTGCTGGGAGTTGGGTGACTCTGAACTTGAAGCTGAGAGAGGAAAAGCAATGAGCATGCCCCAGTTGTGCACATGCATTTTATAGAAACACGAAGGAGAGAGCTACATTTTCCCCAGTCACATACAGGTGGGATGAGCCAAGCGTCATAGAATCACAAAATTAGTCAGGTTGGAAGGGACCACAGTGGGTCATCTGGTCCAACCTCCTTGCTCAAGCAGGGCCATCCTAGAGTACATGGCACAGGATTGAGTCCAGATAGTTCTTGCATATCTCCAGTGAGGGAGAATCCACAACTTCTCTGGGAAATCTGTTCTAGTGCACAGTCATTCACACAGTAAAGTTCTTCCTCATATTCAGGTGGAACTTCTGTGCATAAATTTCTGCCTGTTGCCTCTTGTTTTATTGACTCCATTTCTTGGCACCCTCCTCCCCCTCCACCCACTATCAGATACTTGTATACACTAATGAGGTTCTCTCTCAGTCATCTCTTCTAGAGGGTGAAAAACGCAACTCCATCAGCCTTTCCTCATAAGAGAGATGGTCCAGTCCCTTAATCATCTTTGTTGCCCTCCACTAGAAGTATCCCAACTGTCCCTGAGATCTTGAAGGGCAGAGCAGGTTTACCCTCACTAGGCACAGTCAGCTAAGCTGCCAAGCAGCATCATATGTAGTCCCCATCTGCCTGGAAGTGTTTATGCTGCTGGCAGGGGCTTTGGATCTTGGCATCAACAACTAGAGTGATGCCTTCTGAAAGAGTAGGCACAACCCTCTGGTGTCAAGACACACAGGCCCATGAGTAAACTGGCTAGATTTTCCAGTCATAATGTCAGCTGGATATTTCAATGCTAAATATCAGAAACAGAGAAAGCATGGTGAAGAGGGAAGGCCCTTTCCTCTTTAACCTTTTCCACCCAGCTCAATAGTTTTACCATCTTCACAGCCTCTTCCCTCTCTAAGGGCCCTGCTTCTTCCCTTGTCTTTCTATAACAGGGTCTCATCTCCTGCCTTGGCACGCAGACATTTTTCCTTTACCCATCTCCTCCTGTCCTTTCACCCCTAGTTTGTTGCTGATCTCCACCCATATCCAGTGTCCTCATGAGCCCAGAACCATGTAGGCATGTCCCACTGGTTTCAGGAATTGCTTCATTAGTTCATGTCTGAACATTCTGCCCCCTCTGAAGAGGCATAACACCATGTGAGTCAGTCTTGCAGAAAAAAGTCTTACTTGTCAGATCTTTGCTTTACTCTTTTGGTGAGGTATTGGTGGGTTTATTAAAAATATATGATTAGAACATGGAGAAGCTTGCTTGTCTGTGGATAATGATGTAATGTATGCAGCTGTCTGGCTTAATACAGGGCAAAGCTAAGGGAGAGCTGTTATGGACAGTACAACCCATATTCTGAAAATGGAAAGCCAGAGTGAAATAAGGGGTTTTATTTATTTCAATCTGACACAGATGACTTCCTCCTCATGCTACCATGCAGATAGAAACAGAGTTCATGAACCTGCTGTGACATCTTTTCAGCTCTGTCCTTGTAATAGACCTTTGTATGCTTTTGTCTTTTGATGAGCTTCATTTAATCTACAGAAATCACAGGGAAGGGTTATAGGGTGCAACCACCAATTGTGAACCTGTGATAAAGAGCCCACAGGATGACACAAGCTATTTCTGCAGTCTTTCCTCAAGGGCTCTCTCTGTTTCAGTGAACTCAATGAACTCAATGAACTGAATATCTTTCCCATCATGGTATATTCCCATCTGTTTTTGTAGAAGCAGCCTGGAAAATATTTCCCAAAGCTTCAGTAAGTAACTAGTCATATATTCACCACTACTTGTTTGCAGTACTGCTTTTCAGTGTCTTTGTGATGCAGAATCTATATCAGCCTTTTCCCACCCTGGGTTTCCCATCCTTGCCATTGGCATGCAATGGAGTGGACAGACCATGGCTCACCTGAACCAGGTAAATCTTGACAACACAATGGTACATCTCCAGTGGCTGCCACTGGTGGTCTACACTGTTATCCCACCAGTTTGTTCTGAGGTAGGGTTCTGGGTACTGCATTCAAGGAGCCTGGCTCACTGGTGCATTGCTGCTGTACCTGTGCTGTGTTAGATAACAGTAAGAGCAGTGTTACACTACCATGACAGAGCTGAAGGCAGAGCTTCTACTTTTGAAGCTCTTCTTCATAGTTACAAAAGTATTTATGAAGTTAATGACAAGACTTGTTTGTGATATTCTCTGTTAATCATCATGATAGTTTTTAGGACAGACTCCCATACCCGTACAGAGTCCTGCCAGAGTATGTGGGACCGTGAGATCAGGAGCTTGTGGGCAACCAGTTCAGGTGTTGTGCAAGTGTCATGAGGGAATGCCAGACTTACTGCTAAGGTTGTTTAAAAATGTTCAGATGTCACCCAGGCATATACTTTGTGGTTCCTGGATCTGACTGATAAAGCAAAGGGTCACTGGAGGGGAAAAAAACCAACCAAAGACCTTGCGTCTCCTTGTAGAAGTTCTTAGAGGTTGTGGATGAGGATTTCATGATTCAGGTTTGGGCTAACTGGCACTAATTAGCTGCTAAACCCCAGCAAATCTTTTGTGAGGGCCAAATGCCTATAGAAATCAGTTCAGTTCACTACACTGGGAGGAGGGTTAGAGGTGGAGAGTGTATGAATGCTTCTGCAAAGAACACCCTCATGATAATTAAGTAGGTGGAAGCTGATGCAATGGGAATATGAAGATGTGTCTTAATTTGGAAGGGTATTTAACCAAAAGGAAGGGATATTTTTAGGCAAATAGGAAAATGTCCATTCTTTAACAATACAGTTTGAAAAGAAAGTATATAGAAAAGTACAAAAGCATCTACTGTCAACACTGACATTTGTGGCTATTTCTGTTAGTTGAACTGAATTTTCTGGCACACTGATTTGATACCAATGTTTTGAACAGTTTTCATTCTTATTCCTTGAGAAAACGTGAAGGAATAATTTGTGTTCAGCTCCATTATGTTTTTCAGTTGTGTCAAAATGCAATAGTTGGAGAACACCTGGCAATATTTTGTGACCTGCAATCTTTACCTCTGCCTTTGATAGAAGAATAGAGTTTTTCTTACTCAACTAGGCCTGTAAAGAACATTTCAGTGTTTGTTCTCCTACTACCATTGCACTTACATTACTCCAAATATTCTGAATAGATTGGAAAACATATGCCATTTGGCTTGTTTGCTGCCTGGTAGCATTGGTGCAGGCCAGGAATAAAAGTTTTACTTAGCAAAGATAATGAATTAATACACAGCAAGAGTGTTATGACTTCAGCTAGGTCCTTCTCATGTCAACTTCAAAACCCTTTAAAATTGATGGAAATTTGATCTATCTACAAATAGAGTCATTATTTTACATGAGTTAGTTGTTACTACTACTTTTTCCTTTGAGGGAGGAGAGAAAGGTGAAGGGAAAAGTTCTTCAGGGACTTGTGGCACAAACCAAGATGCATGGAGTCACATGTTGACTTTGTGCAAACGAAAGGAACATAAAAAAACTCAGAAGCAAATAACCACATAGCCATGTCAAGCTCCTTATTGCCCCCTGTGCCACTTCTGTCATCACTGTCTTTAGGATGAAAATAAATCCCATGGCTGCTCCAGGCAAGATATGAGATGCTGAAGTGCAAAAAGAAGTAATCTCTACTCTTGTAGCATTGTGACTATTGCTATGCATGGAGTAGGACAAGGCCATTTAAAACACATTGGAAAAAAATGAAAATATGTATTTACTGAACAAATAGCTTCTAGGAACAAGAGGTGAAATGTATCTGCTGTGATGGCAATGGTGAAAAATGTAGAAGTGCCTGTGAGGAGTGCTTGATGTGAACATAGTGTGACTTGTAACAGAGTGTTGAGTGCATTGCCCTGATGAGGTCTTGCATTGAATTGTGTTGGCTCATTAGTAAGGCAGCAAGATGCCTTAGTGGCAGTCTGCAGTGAATGTGATGCAAGGACCTGATTCATCTGATAAAAACGTGTCAAAATTTTCCAGAAAGCATGAGTACTTTAAATTATGTATTTTTTTGAGAGAGGATACAGAAAGGAAAGGGAGTGGGTGGGTAAAGAATCTGATAACGGCTAAAAGACGTTTCACTGACTCTTTTGTAATATCATACGGGAGATTTTATGCAAGTTGCATTTCACAGGAAGCAAGGGAGAAAAAAATCAATTCCCATTCTCTTTGAAACTCCTTCAATAATCATGGGTATGATCTTGGCTCTAAAACAATCCTGATAGACATGCCCTTATCTAACCACTGAGATAAAGAAGAGCATCTGCAGAGGTCTGGACTCTTACAACTGCTATGGCATGTCTATGCCAGCAACAGTGAGTGAGCTTGACTCTGGTCTGTTGTTTACTCTGGACTTCATTTCTGGATTTCAAGTTTCTGGTGGCCTTTGTTCAGATTCCTATGCACAGAATTACTGTAAAATAAAGAGGAGGCAGGACTTGGACTTGGTAGAGGAATCTCTGGCACTGTTTGAAATATATATAAAAGCAAGAGGTTTGGCTAACCTTGCTGAGATGCTGTTGCACAATTGTGCATGTCAGAGATCAGTAATTAGCCCTCATGCAGATCCTTCTGTCTTGGTGGTCTTGAGAAAATCATATATTTTTAAGTCACAGTTGTTTTAATGCCAAAGAATAAGTGTCTCATAATGCTACTGCAACTCAGTTTCAACTCAAATGTACGTTGGCAGGCACAGTCAAGCTTCTTGCAGATCCTATGTCTGTCAGCTGTGGAGTCATAATATCAGAATCACAATGCTATGAGTGATTGCTTGTCTTAAATATTACTACCCTTTCTCTTAGGAATGGAACAACTTAAAACACCCTTTTCATGTAGAGAAGTGTTACTTACAGTTCTCACAAAAGTAGCTGAAGCCCCATAGATTCAAGTCAAAGTCTTCAATAATGGTTAATTATGTACATGCTTCAAAGACTGACCATATTAAGCATAAATTAAGCATAAATTAAGCCACATGAGAGTTTTTCTAGTAGACTGGGGAACAGAACCCTGGCACACTAAGCTCTTTCCTGCTGGATGAAAACACTTTTTCTATTAGTATTTTGTAGGTTATGTCTTTTTAGTAGGTATTCTCCCATTCTTTCATGGATTACATTCCCAAAGATGCAGTGTTGACTTCTGTTTAGAAGTAATTAATGCAAAAAGTTTCATTGGATAATCACTGAAAATCCCTGAAAAAACCCCCAGCTTTTTAAAGCACTTCCAAATGTTTGTTTTGACAATATCCATTATTGAACCTTCAGTAAATGGAATACATATCTGACAAATTTACTTTACTGTCCTCACTGCTCCATAAAAGAGGAGAATGTTGTATCAGAACCGGAAACTATTTAAATTCTTGTTAGTGCAAGTCTATGATGGCATTTTCTGTTTCCCAGTGGATAGACCATTGTAGGCAGCAGAGTGCTCAGCTAAGAAATACAAGCATCTCCAGTGAGTGATTAGATTTTTGACGGCTGAAGTGCCACCTGGAGACATGGGCTCATTTTCTCTGTAGAATTCTCAAATTCCTAATTTAATTGCAAAAGGGTAAGTGGGATAAAATCTTCACCTAAAACTATGTTTTGATAGGTCTTTTATGTTACTGAGTGTAGTGGGTCTGAGAACAATATTCTCTGTCACACATAGATAAGCCCTGTGTTCTCCCTAACCTGGTTAAAATTGTGGGTCATTAAATATTACAGACATGTGGGATGCAGAATTACTCTGATTTAGTCCCTTAAACTTCTTTCATGAGGATTAAGTCCCCTGAGTACCTGCATTTCTCATATAATTGATGTCCTTGCGTGCTTAATACCGAATATTATTTAAAACCAGACTTGCAATTATGTTATTCGAAGTCTCAGTCTTATACAACACAAATATGACTAAAAAGTATAGTGACAAAGACTTAAGTGCTATAATTTTACAAAAATATTTTAGAGCTAAGCAAAGTATTAACAGAAAACAACACAGAGAAAATATCAGGGGTAATTATCACTCCACAAAGCTTGCTTAAATTGAAAGTGTTTCATAGATTTGTAAAAAATTTGTAAAAAAAGACAGTGTGACAAAGAGAAATTGAAAGAGTGGGAAAAGGAAGAGAGATGCCATGGAGTCCCAGAAGATGTCTATATTAGCATGGAGTAGAGTCCACTAGGAATAGATTTACATGGTGAAATAATTGGTGTCGAGGGTCTGACACCTTCACTGGTTGCATTTTGGAGAGTTTTTGACATCGGCTCAGGTTTGTCCCTATAGCACACAGATTGACCAGAGCAGATTATTCCAGGGTAATCTCTTCCAGCCCAGCCCTAAGTGAACAGAATTTGGGTCACTCCATCTGAGGCTGCTGAACAACAGGAACCAAAGTGCAGTACAAGGAAGTGATGGGATTTGCTTCAAATATATAAATCTGTTACAACATGAAATACAAATGCACATGCACCATGTGACATGCAGGCCTGCAACATGGAATGATCTCTTGAGAAGGTAACATCCATGTTTTATTTCAGCAGTCTAACACCAGCTTTATGAGGAAATTATAGTCAAAGGACAAGTCTATTGTATTTCAGAGCTCTCCAGCAGTGGTTAAACTACTCTTGCTAAAACATTACCACAGAGAGCATTTATACCACTGTACTTTGACAATCTCCCAGCAGGTCTTCACTAATACAAAATCCATTACTGAATACAGGCACAGATTTTGCTCAGACCACACAATTGTCTGGGGAATTTGCAAATGAAAATATCAGATGTGGATAAAACCAGGAACTGTCTTATTTTGGGTCCCCTTCCCCAAGACAAAGCACAACATGATAGGTGAGAAAGAGTTGCCCTTGGGATCCATCTCTCTAGTGAAAACACCTCTTTAAAACATCCAAACCTCAAGCTAAGGTTTTGGTTTGGACCTTCAATGTTTAATGCTTGCTATGACCTCTAATGCTGGGATACAGCTGAGACATGAGAACCACAATACTGCTGTCAGTGCTACATGAGCTGTTACAAAGAAGGGAACAGAGGCTGCTCAAACTGTGCCAGCAAATATAGCATATGTCTTGTTCTTGTGTGTGCCAGCATTTACTTCCCACAGCCGAGTAGGACTGGAAGGGACCCTGAGAGATTACCTAGTCCATACACCTCCCTTTTTTTCCCCACTCCAAAACTTGATGCTTTCTTGATTCAACTGTGTTTCAAGCATGAGGATATGCCAGGCTGTGCAGACTTTGCCACAGGAAAGCAAGCTGCAGCTCCATGTAAATTTAATCGTGGCTCCTAATCCTGCCGATGAAGGGTCACTCTTTTTTGTACGCAGCTAAGGAGCCTTTACTAATCTGCAGTTTCAGCATGTAGTTGAGGTGGTTGCACAGATTTGGTGTCCTGACCACTTGGTTGTGCAGCTTGCTAACTTGGTGAATTCATCTCCCAGACTGACTCACCAGATTTGCCTTGAAGGTGCTGCAGCATGGAAGAGAGGAATGTATGCAAAGGCTGGAGATGGGAGCAGGAGGTGGGAGGTGAATGGGAGAATCTTTGGTACATGCCTGTGACTTGACTCAAGTCAAGCCACATACTTTTGTTAAATCTTCCCCAAGCTTGGTGCTACACTTCTATTCATTTCCAAAAATTTGTGCTAGTGAGAAATTTTAGATGGATATCCACATTAGCTATCTCAGATACATTTGAAGAGTGTTTGTATTTTACTTCAGAATACTTTCAGTTGTGAGGATTAAGAGGGTAAATTACTTTTGCCAGAACAGTAGCATAGTCTGTTGTTGAAATTCTTGTGCTTAGGCAGAGCTACAGAGGTAGTCAGGTGTGTAACAACACACACTTAATGAAATCTGGTGGCATTTAGCCACCTAGACTGATTAGGCAGTTTTGCAGACTCCACTTGCTGCATCTCCATGTTTGGCCCCCCCACTGCCTCTGTACAGCTGGCCCACACTGGTTGGCAGTCTATGAACTAATATCATTGACGTTTATTGACTGGAAGCCTTTGAATATTTTGTTTGTGTGGAGTTTATTTGAGCAATACAAATTCCTATTTGGCAGGCAGTTTGAGTTCCCTCTAAAGAGGCTTGTCTGTATTTGATAGTTTTGCCACTTTAACTACAGTGGTATAATTGAAAGAGCAACACAAAAAATACTCAAGGGAAAAGGCAATTATACTGGTAGCAAATTGTTTATATTGACCCAGCATATTAAAGAACAAAATGAACTCTACCAAAATAATGCAGTTTTCTATCAATTTCTATCAATATATTATTCTAAGTGAGGGGTTTATCTATGTTTGTGCCCTGGCCTCAAGTCCTTTTTCTAACTGATTTAGGCATGCTGGTACAATATAAATGCTTTTAAATATAATGTGGTTCACAGTGAATAATACCTTCTCCTTTTCCCCAAAAATCTCCATGTCTGGCAGGTCTAAACACTCTGTTGATACCTGCTTGGGGTAGAGATCATTTTTCATAGATCCCTTTGACTCCACAGACTGTAAGCAATGCCATGAGCTCACTGTGATGTACATTAAGGTAGAGAGTGGCTCTTCCTTCTTATCTCAATTTCTTTGATGGCATGGGGAAGATAAAGAACATGCTGTTGCTTTTGATGCTCCATGTGAGGAAAATAAAGAATTATCAACAGCTACTGCATTACCCAAACCTTCTCCTGCAAACCTCTTTGAACAGGTCTTTGAGTTGCTTTGATTATTTTTTAGTTTGTTTTCATCTGCTTTGACCTTAGACTGATCAAACGTCTTGAATAGGTAGAAGTTGTTGAAGAAAAAATGGAAAGCAGAACAGGCACCTTTAACAGAGGATTTTGGCTGTCTGAATTTCTGATGTGCAGTGAATGAGGCTGTCTCTCTGCTATTGTCACCTCCTGAAGACCCGATGTCTTGCAAAGAGGTTGGAGGAGACAAGCTGGCAGCAAGGGGAGGGACAGCAGTGGCACACACGGGTTAACAGACATCAGACAACAAATGCAGTGCAAGACCCAGGGCTGGCCACTGCAGCTCTGACCTAGGCTGCCTGAGCAGTGTATTGGGCTGGGTGTAAAACGAAGCCCTTGGCTCACCGTGTTCAGCTTGTGGCTGATTCAGTAATTCTCAGCACAGTTGGCCAGGGCCCAGAAGATTCCTCTACAGGTATTTAATTCTCCCAAAGCACTCCCCAGAGAGCCAGATAGAGTGGAGCCAGTGCTCATGGCACCAGGAATTCCCCTAGGCATTAGCTCGTAGGGTTTATACACCAGGTGATATCTAAACCTGTTAAAAAGTCAGTCTTGCTTTCTCCTTGATGCCTAGATCCTTTCTTCAAAGGGGCTGCTGGCTCCTGAACCACTTATGGTCTTCAGTGGTGCCCATCCATCACCCTTTTGCTATGCTGAAGACTACACATGTCTGTTTACAAAATGTTCAAAGAAGGAGGAAGTTGGGAGCTGGCCTGAAATTCCTCCTGTGTGCTTTTAGTCGGCACTTCTCTCTATAGATTGCAAAATGTTTTATAGCTCCTTTTCTCCTTTTTTCCCCGGTTCCATTCATTCTTCCCACAGCTTCTTGGTCTCTCCCCTTAGACAACTGTGTTCACATACTAGATTAAACATAAAATGGCAAGTTTGGGGATTTTCGTGTCTTTATCTTCTATGCACCACACAAGTGCACCAAGCAATAAATTCTCCTTAAAAAATTCCCTGCCCATATCATGGAATGATTTTCATTCCACCAGTTGTATTTTACCTGCAGAGCCTGTAGGTGAGGTGTCACATGATTTCAAAGAAGTCAAAAGCTGCATGAATTGTGAAGCTATTTGGTAGAGGAGGGGAAATGCTTCTGAATGTTTTCCAAACAGAATGTTTAAATCTTTTTGTAATGCAGGGAAAGTCAGAAAAGCAACATCTCCCAAACTGAATTGGATACTCAGCCATGGTCAGACTGAGACTTTCATGAAATATCACCAAAGGAGGATTGGATTATAATTGAATTTGACATTATGGACAAAGTTGTGCAAGTAAATCTGCAAATCAGCAAAAGGTAAATGTGTTCTGTAATAGAGAGAGCTCAAAAGGGAGCTAAGATTTGCTGCTTAAAGAGCACCAGGAAGGTGTTTTGCTGCTGACAGTTTGACCAGAGCTATAACAACATGTAGAGTCATCAAAACTTTTATCAATACCTTCTTTTCTTTTTTTTTAACTGCCAGATATATTGACTTTCCTACAGTATGTTACTATTACATTACCACATGAAAGCTTTTGTTGCTATGAAATATTAGCATTCCCCCACTTTAGACTGCAGAATTTACATTGCATTTTTCTTGATGTTGAGAGAGTGAAACTCATTCTGCACAACTGACTCAAAGGAAATCATGGCTTCTCATTGCTCCTTCCATTGCTCTTACCTCAGTAACCAGTGTGTGCTAGGGCAGCACCACACAGCTAATTCTGCAGCCATCAAATTAATTCTTCGCAAATGTCCACAATGGCAAATGTCATCATCAGAGCAAGATGTGGAGCTGCAGTTTTATGGCTCTCAGTAAATGGAGTAAATGGAGCTATGTGGGTGGCCTGGACCCAGGTCTGTTTGCCGCTGTGTGGAGGTGTCAGAGACAGTCTGCCCTCATTACTCCATCAGCAAGTAAAATAGTCTGTGTACTTTAGGGAACCCTGCTCATGTAGGGAGGCAAGAGCAGAGGATCTGTCCCTTTGCTAGTAGTTGTTCCTCAGCTGAGATTCAGCCCTACATGGAGCCTGGTGGGTGGCCAACTCCTCTGCAGTCTTGGTACTGAGCAAATGGAGTGCTGTCCTTTCTTCCATTTACCCTATCTCCCATGATTGGTTCCTCTCCCTCTCTCTCCTTAAATCCTCCTCCCTGATTACCCTTCTCATCCCATCCACAGTCTCTCTCCTGTTGACTTCATCTCCCCTTTCCCCAGGGTGCCTGGCTCTTCCTGTCACCCTGCTCCCCATCTCCACAGTGGCTGATGTCCTTGACACTAAGTGGAGAGATAGACAACCACTACTTGATATCCCTGTTGCCACATAACTACATTTTCATATTGTGAGGAAGCTTGCCAAAGTCCTGTTCCTCCCATAGCAAACTGAGAGCTATCACCAGCTGGTAACAGCTTGCAGACACAACTTGCTGACTTGGAAATATTCCTGACAGGAGCAAGAAAGCTCAAATTATCAATCCTTGATATCATGAAAACGTTAAATCAAATCCGTTCCAGCAACTGGTTACTGATCAAAGCAAATCCTTTTCCAAATTAAAAAAAACCCACAAACAACAAAAAACACCCCCCTCAAACCCCCCAAAAACTCCACCACAACCCAACTTAATTATTTCCTGATAGACTTAATAACCTGGAATTAAGGAGACCATTTATATCAAGTTAGGAGACTGACTCATGACCACCAGTGAACTGTGAATCAAAGATCCTTCTTAAAGCAAGCCACAGTCACTGCCCTACAGACACAGAGCACCAGCATTCCCTGTACAGTCCTCAGCAAGCAGGAGGTCTCCTGAGTTCATCATTGTCCAGTTTAGCACAAAGGAAGAAACAAATGCTCAAGGTTTGTGAGTAACTTCCTAGCCTGCTGCTGGCTTTTTGTCTCATTCATGATGACACATGGATAAGAAGTTTGGCCTATTTCTGACTCATTCTCTAGAAGGAAACTGGGCAGTGGTTGAACTGGAATTATTCAGATAGCAAAAGAAAAAATCATTTGGGGCATCACATGGCTGTCTTACAATTTCATTTAGGAAACTTGCCACAGAATACAGTCCTGTTTGTTAGGCACAAGGTACAAGCAGGTATGTATACTGCAGAGTTTGCCATCTAAGAGGCTGCACTTGAGCCAGTGATAGCAGGTCTGTTTCTAGTGTCCACAAGAAATTCTGGATTGAACACAGTAGAAAATTTCTCTGACATATGCCGGAGGGACAATATGGTGGTATGAGATGGAGGATGTCAGGAATAACTTCTTCATACAGGTACTGCATGGGACAACCAAGGATGATGCAGAGCTGGAGTTGCCATTATTAACAAGGAGGAGCTGGCTGGCCCTGAGAAAATCAATGGTAGCATTGGCTCTAGAATTCATGAAGAGTATTGTGAATATTCCACAGTGAGTGAGGAAGGCAAGTAACAGAATGAACACTCTGGACTTCAGGTAATTAAACTTTGGCTTATCCAGAAAGCTGGCATACTGCATACATTTTGCTGCCCTCCTGGCCGAGGTGCAAGAAAGAAAGACCAAAGAGAGGTGAGTTCAGGGAGGGCCGGTAAGCTGGTCAAAGGCTGGAGTGCTGGCCCTGTGAGCAGAACTGGAGGACCAAGATTTGTTCAGCCCAGAGGAGAAACAGCTTCAGGGTCACTTGACAGCAGCCTGCCAGGACTGCTGGCAGGAGTCATCCAGAAGAAGGAGCCAGGCTGTTGAGAGTGGTACATGGCTAGAGCAGAAGTTTGGGTTAGGAACCTCCTGAGATCCCCTCCAACTGGAATTATTCTAATAATCATATGAAAGCATATGAGAGCCCTCAAATGGCTTTTTCTAAAACACTTGGGATCCTATCCCTATATGTATTCTATAGTCACCGCATAGCAAACTATATCTCTGCCCCATTAACCAGATTTTCAGCTTTGATGTCCTGTCCATGTCCTCTCCATTTCTCCTGCGTTTTTAAAGCTCTTTTCTTTCTCAACATTGTTTATATCAAGCCTTTTTCCTTCATGTCTATTTCTTAAGAGTGTTTTCTGTATCTTCCTGAATCTTCTTCCTCTGCCATCACTACAGTTACTTGCCATCTTTCCACTGGCTAACCACACAGAGTATGCCACATTGCACTTACAGAATATTGGCTTTCTTTCTCAGCATTCCTGACCTCATCATGTATTTTTCTTGTAATTCTTTATCAGCATCCCACTTTCACACCAGCAAGATCAAATTTTTGTTGCCTGTATGGTTATATATAATACCATAATGTCATTTATTGCTGCCATGTGTCTTTACAACCAAGTTATTTTCTTTTCGTATGAATGTTACTTTGAAATCCACTCTTCTGAAGCCTTTCAACAATATTACTGAGGCAAAAGTTAATTTTCCATATTGTGTTTCCACTATTCATGCATATATAGTTCAGTTGTTCCTTATGACCTGTAAATACCTTTCGAAAGGAAAAGGAGCTTCAACCTGGGTATGAAGGTCTATGCAACAGCTGCTGCATAGCATAGCCTGTAGCACATTCCCTGCAGTGAGTAGTGCTGGTGTCCTAAGTCTTCTCAGTAAATCTATGCCTGGATAGTTGCTGTGCTTTACCATGTGCTGCTCAAGTCAAGAGCACATAAAGAGCACTGTATAGACCTGAGTAACAGTTGTTGCAAACAGCCACAGAAGGACATTATTGCATGTTACCTAGATTTACTTCTGAGAGTAGTCAGGAAACAGAAACATTGTTCTGCTTCTTTATGAGGAAGTCTTTAAATGTGTTTTTTTGTGTAGAAGTTTCCTGGCTGTAGCAGTCAACTTAAAAATGACCCATTGATGTTTTTTATTGAATCCTGGTATATAAGTGCATATATATATATATATCTGTGTGTAAATACAGTCACTGTCAAAAGTGCTTATTGTTCTATAGATGCCAAGTATATGTCTATCCTGTAACATCCATGCACAACATCAGCGATTTTCAATATCTGTAAATTAACATCTTCTTTATCCTATCCTAGAATTTTTACAGTTCTAACTTTAACAAATACAGAAAGTTGGAAGAATTTTATTAATTCAAATTCACAAAACTTCATTCATGACAGTTAAGTACTGGCTTACCCTGTAAAACATCATAATATTTTATAAAACAAAATCTTTTGTTGCACTGTGTTGTTTTTATGATAATACTTGAGGAATAGTTGGGAAGATACTCTGGAACAACATGTGATTGCTTCTGCTTAGGTCAAAACAGCTAAGATAATTAGCTTTGGAAAGTTATAACTGGTCATAATGGTCCATAATGACCATGCAACCCAGTGGGAAGACACTTAGTGACTCTGATAGGGTTTGAACTGCACGTTTATTCCTAGCAAAAAGTATGGTGTCAGCAACCTTTGTAATGTTTATGCCTGAAACAGATCTAGCACAGTGAGAAACTGAAACTCTCCAGCACAGGGAGGTATGCAGGATGCTTGAGAATCCTATTCCTCACAATCTAGGTGCCATGAACTAATCAGATGAATAATGACTGTCAAGGTGCATTTTCTGAAGCTTTCCATCTGAATTCAAGCCATGCTCAAAAAACATGGGGGCTTTGTTCCAGCATTCAGTGCAGAGCAAATCTGGAGGTGTGCCTATATCTCAACTGAACCAACATCAATGAACTTACACCAACAGCAACAGCAGAACACCTAGAAAATTTTCATAGACTAAGGAAGTAATATTCAAAGGGACTTCTATAGGTCTTTGATCCCATGTGTCATTCATGGCAGGCCCAGTTAGAGCAGGGTTATGTCCACTCAAGTTTCCATTATCTCAATGAATGGAGAGTCCACTCCCTCATTGTGTTCCTTCTCCAAATTTGATCATTTGCTGTGAAATTCCTTCTACTAACTTCGTCATATGTTGTGACTTGTCTATTGCCTCTTAGCCTGTTCTTGTACATCTCTGAGAAGAGGCAGGTTTTATCTTCTCTACATCCTCCTGTTAGACAGTTGTATCACTTCAGCAGGCTGAATAAACCCAGCTTTCTCAACATCTCCTTGTATGTGGGAAGCTGCAGCTCCCTGACCATCCTGATGGTCTCATTTCAGACTGTCAGTACCTTTCCCTGACCATAACAATTTAGAAAAAAAACCTGGTTTCCTCTTATATGATGTTTTCTTTCCTACTCATATTAAGATATATTAGGGAATATATAAAAATCTCTTAAGGAATGTGTGTCAATATCTCTTCTGAGCAAAAATAGTCCTGCCAGCAATTTCCTGATGATCTTGATTAGTGCATAGTGCAGGTTATTCTCTGCCTTTGGAATAAAGGACATTCATCAAAGTTCAAGCATCTGAAGGAAAAAAAGATCCTGGGGAAGGAAGAATTGTAGTGCATGGCTGTTCAGTATTGCCCTTCAGGAGCTGGTGACAGCCAGTGTCCATTATGTGCATATATGCCATGTGCATTCACTGCATCCTCACTCCTCACTCGCTTCCAACATCACCTTCCCTCCCCACTCACCCCTGTATTCTACTCATCAAGGCCTCAAACTTTCTCCCTTTTCCATGATCGCAGACCTACAAGTATTCACATGCTAAGTTTGTTTTGCTTTTGGAAATCCTCTGATTCCTTTCCAACTTTCAGGCTGTTTTCAAATTACTTTCCCCCTCCAATTAAAAGTGCTGTGACAGAGACAGACTTTAGCAAGATGCTTTTCTCCCTTCATGTCTGCCCTCCTTGGACCTGAAAGGATGCTGGCTGAATATTGGATAGCCTCAGAAATCCTCCAATTACAGTGAAAGCTGCCAATCTACAGATCTTTGTGCATTCTCACTGTTCACACACAATATGACTTTTTGGGTTGTGAATCAGGTTCACAGCTACTTACAATTGCCAACTCTTTGTTTGTTAATATTGTACTTCCTTTGCTTCTCTGGAATAAATGGCCGGTCAACTGTGAGGAAAATGTGAGACAGATCGATTCCCAAATCTGACAAGTGGTAAAGAGAGAGGAAAGAGAAGATAAAATGAGCTGTGTCACATGAATCTCATGTCCAAATGACTCCAAGTAGACTAGTATTGCTCTCTATTAATGAAATAGCATGTAGTTTCAAGGAAATGAGAGGTCAGTGAATTTTAGAGCATTTTAAAAAAAATGGTCTTAAAGTGAAAGTGATTTTATTTTACCTACTGCAGAGCTTCTGGTCATTTATAGATCAGTCAAAAGCCCTGATGATCTGCTGATGCTTTTGATAGGTCTGATTATACTTTAGTCATAAATGGTAAAATGGCCATTGATTGACCAATCATGGACCATTATGAACTTGAAATTGTCAAGCTGCACTCGTGCGCTGAGTGTCATTTTGATGGACAAGACTGAGGGACCACTCATAAGAGATGTTCAGCAGATTGGTCTCCACGATGGAGAACACAGTGGCCACAGGTCCATTCCTCCCAAGCAAAGCAGTGAAAGAGTTGTATGTGTAAATCAGGCAGATTAAACAAAAAGTAAGTTCAATTTATGTTCATTGAGTATCTGGGAAGCAAGGGTATGGCTAGTCAGATCTGGGCCATTGCTCTTTGTCCTAAGTTCACCAGTAATCAGTTACAGAGCTTGTCTTAGGTATCTGCTGCAAGATCCCAAAGAAATGAAGGGCTATTGGTTACGTATCTAAGTTTCGGTATGGAAAAGTTTCACTTAAATGATAGTCTGCATCTTATCTGCCTACAGATAACAGAGAAGCACAGTGGAAAATTCTGTGTCCAACAGATTCTCAGTCCTGACATTGCTTTATTAAGTCAGATCACTAATGACTGATGCCTAGCCAGTGAATAAAAGCAGTTGCCTGCATGAGGTATTGCATGAACTCAAGTAACAAATAAATATTTAAAAAGCAGGATTTTTTTTCTCAATCATTAGGGGGAAAAAAAAGCCCAAACAACTAATTTTGCCAGGTAGCTCATGTATAATGAACAATTTGATTAGCTCCACATCTGGATTCCTGGGTTGGTTTTTTTTTCAGGATAAGAAAGACAGCTAGCTTGTCTTGGAAGGGTGTTTTAATGAAGAGTTCTGTATTAATATTATGTTCCTTTTAGGTGTTGTACATTAATACTTCAAACATGCATTGTCGGCAGTATGGACATGGCCTAGTTTTTTTAATGCAAAAGATCAAATTTCCAAGTATTTTTTAAAAGCCTGCATTACCACAGTTTCTGTTGGAAAAAAAGAAAGGAGGAGGGAATTAAATAAACAAAAACACCTGGCAAACTCCATTGTTGGTGTAGAACAGGCAAGTCATGCAAAAGCAGTTAAACTGAAAGAGTTTTTTTTTCCAAATTTAATCAGTAGAATTGCAAAAAATGTCAACAGCAAGGCTTCTGATAAAAAGCCAGAACAAGCAAGAATCTAAATGCGTAGAGACTGGAGGAAGCAAAATAGGGAGTAAATAAACTGGTCTTCACTCTTCACATCATTTAAAGATACTTGAAGTGGCTACTTTAAAAATAATATAAAGTTATAGAAGAAACTTACAGATCTTTGTATTTGCCAGGTTTGGTGTCAGAAAACAACGATGTGCTTGGAGCAAAGCAACCACTGGGAAAATCTATGGAACACCCCATCAATAGAGAAGTAAATCACAAATAGCCTACAAAATAAAACAAAACAAAGATAATTACAGTCAGACGAATTTGAAAAGATATGATGAGATGGTAGACTCAGAATTTGGGAAGGTCTGGGACCTGGTATATGTCTCCTCAGTGCTTATGGCTAAAAATTGTGAAGTATTGTTGTGTTTTGGGGAAGAATGTGCATATAAGCCATTTCTTCAGGGGCAATCACAAAGTTTGGTAAGTGAATGAAGCCATGTGCTCCTACAGCACATGTAAAAGTACAGGATAGCAGTCCAAGGAGAACACATAGATCACACGTGAAGTCCAGAGGGGCCAGGAGCTTCAGGTGTCAACCACAATGCAGGAAGAGAGTGGTGGGCACAGGAGAAAACACTGCGGGGTTCGTCTCATGAACACTGCCAGTAGTGAAGTCTGAGCTCAGTGGCAAACAGCAGGGGCTGAATATTTATTCAGTCAGTCTCAAGCAGTTCACATAGATTGCTGATAGAAAGGCATGAATAAACCACTGTTTGGCTCAGTGCCATGAATTTCACTTTGTTGGAGGTTTTAGTTGAATAACTTCTCCAAAATAGGCTGCTTGATTTAGACAGTGTTTCCTTGTATATAAAGTACTTAGTGGAAAGGGAATTGAAATGGTAGGGCAAAATATGCCAGAGATGGACTGAACCCACAAGTTTTCATTTGGTATCCAACTGTAGAGTGTTCGAATCCAGACAATAGCCTTCTATAGAAAGTGCTGTTTCTATCTGCCATCTCTCACAGACATAAGATCTGCAAAGTGTGATGTGAACACCAATAATTCAGTTGGTGAATCACTCTAGAAAACAGCTATCACTTATTTGTGACATTTTTTAAAATCCGAATTTGGAATCTGAAAAGGTGATCTGCTTGTTGCCCCATACTTACGAGTCAACAGATCTTTGTATGAACTGCTCTACAGCAGCAGAAATTTTGCCATTGGTTTCACTAGGTCAGAATTTATCCTGTAAAACCAAAAAGCATGAATAGTAATTGTTCCTAACTAGGAGCATTTCATATCTTGGTTTCTTCACCTTCTTTTGGTTGTGACTTTATTTCTAACTGTTCCTGCTTCTTACAGGTAAAATAGAACAACTGACTTTATTTTGTTTAATTTGCTCATTCTGCATCCACAATAAAACTTCTGTCCTTTCACAATCTTAAAAAATCCAAGTTATCAATTCTTTTCCTGTCAAATGTGGAAGATGTTGTTCTTTTTTCCTCCAATTACACATGATTTTATAGCATGTTTTCCAAAGAATGATGGTACTGGAAATATGTGGAGGAAGAAATTGGGCCGTATTTCTGTGTAAGGCTCACCACTAAGGTCACCACTGCACTGTCATTTTACCTGTAATGCATTCTGCCCTGTGTGCATGGGAAGAAACTGAGAAATGGTAAAATCAACGGTTTATTCTTTCTCCATTAATGATAGAGCTCATCTTAATGCTGTTGTTGATATGCCAATGTTTCTGTGACTTGAGTTAATGGCATTTATTCTTACACTAATAAGTGTTTCTTGAGAATTTTTGTGCTCAAACCTTGGAATTAATTTTCCAGTCCTGTTTACTTTTCAAAATGCCCTTACAGAAAATCTGAATGCTTTAGTACATTGATATTGTGTGGTCTCAGAAAGGTTCTGTGGAGAAAATGCCTTCCACTCAGACAACACTTGTATAAAGTAACAAGTATAAAGCTTGTGATGGTGGATCCTGTGGATTCTGGGGTGATATTGGTTGCCAGTGTAATCCTTGCCATTACTTTGAGCAGATGAAAGTAGTTGCCTCAATTTTGTCTCTGTGTGAATGCAACCCATGCTGAAAGAATAGCCAGACTACTTGTTTCTAGAAAATCCCAGAAATAGCTGGTAACCTACCATAAAATAGTGACCATAGGGTTAAATAGCTTTAAAACATCAAGGTTGAAATTAGCAGTGGTTTCCAATGTTCTTCACTCATATAATTTTTTAGTTTTTCTACTTTTGCACTTTTACATAAACCCCACAGAATTTCCTGGAACTACTGATCTACAGCCCTGAGGTGCAAACTCTATTCTTCTGGTTCTTGCCATTAAAAAAAAAAAAATTCACAGAGTTAGAGTGTGTAACTTCTGAAAGCAGTTTTATTTGCTATGGCCAACTGCAGGCAAAATTTTTGGAGCTAGGCTGCCTTCATAGCTTCTTGTTTCTACTGAGCCAGTATCTGATTTTCATGGGCCTTAACTTTTAGCACAGAAATAAAGAAGAGTGTCTTGTCTTTTCAAAGGACAGAAAGAGGTAGAGAGGACAAGTCTTCTACAGAATAAGTAGGACCATAACAAGCTTTGACCTGTAGTGACAATTCTGTATACTGTTTGTCTGTCTTCCTCTTCATTGTTGTTGAAAGACTTCCATTAAAGCTATGAGGTGTTAGCTTTGCTAGGAGTCTTGAAATAGCTAAATAAAATAAACACAAATGAAGATTCTTGGGCTTCAATTCTGTTGGAGCATGTTTTTAATGTATTATTTGGTTTCTAAACCATATCCAGAGAGAAGAAAAATGCCAGAACAATAAAATATTCCTCCTTGTTTGCAGAACAATTCACCTCTCATGGCAAAATGTTGGATGCAGTTGAAGCCTATCCTCAACATGTAGCGAGGATCTGTGGAGAGGGAAATACTCAAAGTAGAAACATGTCTCAGCAGAGGAACACTAGTAAGGCAGGGAAAGCTGGTAAGGAGGAGAAACCAAAACATTGGTCCTGATCCTACTTCTCCTTAAGTCAGTCGGAAGACTTGTGAATTTTACTCCATAGAAGTGAATTTCCATGCCAAAAGTATTACTCAAGGCAGAGAAAGTATGAAAGTCCTCTAAATGCAGTGAAAATAAAAGTGGGAAGAAAACCTCCTTGCATTGTATTATTCTTTTTTTCCATTCTTCAGTTTCATCTGGCTGACATTTAATCCTGTTTATTATTAGCAGAACCCCTTAGCTGTAGCTCTCCCAGTTTTAGGTCATGAGCAAGCATAATGCAGAGCATACATGTTTGTCATGAGACCAGAACTGTAGAAATTCAATTAAAAATATGACATTTGATCAGCGTCAGCAACAGAAATGCACTGACATCCCACAAAAATTCCTGCAAGACTTTGGCTGCAGAATACTGTCCTGGCCATAGCAGAATGTTGGAGACCACAACAGCTCCAGTGTGATCCTATCTGCAGCATCAACTGCAACCCAGGAGAGACTGATTTAAACAAAAAAGGCTCATATGTAGTGCCAAGCAAAGACTGTCCTGCACACTTTTATCTCCAAGATCATTTTAAATAGCATCTGCAGAAACTTAGGAATAAGCACTGTAAGAATGAAAGAGTCAAACCACAGGTCCAGCTGGGTAAGTACTTCAGCTCCAATGGTGACTATTAGTCTTTTGGATACAGGATAAAACCTTATACACACTGCAGTTTAAACCATTCAGCTTCCAGTGGTTGCCTTTATGTTTCAGTGCACTGAGCACTGGAGTTACTGGTGCACAGACAACTTTTACTACATTGTACAGGTGCAAGTCTTGGGACATTCCCAAACCTTTTTCAGTTGGTTTTTATTTTTGTTTGTATGTTTGTTTTTACAAGAAACAGAAACATGGAGAGGAAGAACAACAAAACTAAATTACTTGAGACATGGGTAGGAAGTTTACTGTTAGAAGCACAACTGGAACTCAGGAAATGGCTAATCTTTCTCATCCTCCTTGAGAAGCTGTAGAAAACAGGAGCACATACAGCAGCAG